>NC_137639.1:5986444-6248944 GCF_963383615.2 Lipophrys pholis | reverse complement strand
ACCAAGTAAAGACGGTGGTCGTGTGACGAAGACTGTACTTAACTACTACAATACTACAAATAGCTTTTTTATTCCATGTGACCGTCGTGAGACAGGTTAGTTTTACCCTACTGATGATGTGTTGTTGCAATCGTAATCCTGCTCAGTACGTATGTTCATATTTTCCTCAAATTCAACGAAATCAAAAGATACACATTCATTTCAGGCTGCATCAACGTCTTCTTTACTTTCTGCAGCTGTTACTTCATGCAGTCTCCTTCTTTCTAGAATAGTAAAGTAACCAACGTGTGTTTTCTTTAGAGGCCAAACAAGTAACCCAAGTACAGTATATTTTTGTTCATCACGTTTCAGACCAGAAGAATTGGGAGGAGTTTTTGAGACTCCTGATCTATTGACATTATTTCAAAACACTCCGGCCACAGAAGTCTCATCTGTACCTTAGAATTGCTTTTAAAAGTAGGATTGCTTGGTCAGGTTTGCCTCTTGAGAGACTCCTCGATAGAAACATTTATCCACACGTACATCTTGATTTCTTTCTCATAGTTAATAAATTCACGTCAAAAGAAAGATTCACCCTCTGGTTTTAATTCCATCCTGATTTAAGATCTTAAAATCTACCCTTCTGGACTGCACTTCATTGCACTGATCAGTGCTTATTTACAGCGATCAGTCCTCGAGACCACAGTGAAATTAAGAAGTTAGGCTGATTGGATTATAATTGAGCTGCATCACATCAGAAGTTTGTCTCACTGATCCACATCAAGTCACTTCTTCCAGCACGAATACTGTTAAAAACTATCAAGCTGATCTAAAGTTTATGTGTGGGAATGTGAGGAAGAAAAACAACGCAGAGGCATCGTGCTGGTTCTGGTTGGAGGGGCTGATACTCTAATGTCGTGCTTAAATAAAGAGGAGGTTTAACATTAGTATTAGCCACCGCGGCTGTACCGTAAGCCTGTATCCATAGCAACCTGTAAAAAAACATGAATAGAAATTACACTGAAATAATAGAACATCTTCCTCAAACTAATGAAAGACACAATCTCACATATCACATGTTTTATCTCGTACAGATAAAAAAGGTCAAACTAAATCGTGTTTATCAGGATGAAAGGGTTCAAATTTCAGGGTCGGAGAAGTTGTTATGGAGCAAGAACTCATTGTTGATTCACTGCAGTTTTCATCATTAAATTTACATTATATACATAAGGTGTGTCTTTTAATAGAATTAAAATTTGTTTAATTTGTTTTAAATTCCATTTTAAAATCCTTATTCCTTTTTGAAATAAATTCCAAACTTGCAAATTGCATATTGGAACATAATCTATATGTTATAAAGACATCACAAATGAGACAATTAAAAGTAACGCAAACATTGCTTTTACAAGTGACGAGAGAATTTCAAACAGTATCTACCACTTTTGAAGAAGTACTTAGAAGTAATCAGTAACGGTGATCAGGCTTGATCCAGCAGTTGAAAGTGAACTAAGACCCAGTTTACATGACAACAGTTTGAAAGCAATGTCTGTTTACACAGAAACGGCAGACACACGGAAAAAGATGTAGCGTGATTAGCATGCAAGGCCACGAGTTGGTGAAGAGAGAGAACAATACACCATAAACAATAACAATGGGAGAACGCGGACAGTCATATAGATAGATTACTAAGTTGGGTTGTTGTTACGGTGACTGTCGACTATAAAACCACCAAGTCGCCGGAGGATATGGACCGAGAGTCATGACACTCTGGAGGCCAACAGAGTTGTTATCCTCCATCTACTGAGAAGAAGTATTTACTACGGCCGTGGTGCGGACGTGCAGTAGCAGCGTTCCAAACAGTTGTGGTTTCCGTGGCTCCGAGCACCGTTGTCAAGTAAACAAACACCAAAAACACAACAAACGTTTTCCTTTTTCACTTGAAAACATTGATGTGTAAATGGGGCCTCAGATTTTCTAGATTACCTAATGTTATATTCCAGATAATGGTGATAGAGCCACGATAAACAGCTTTTTTGAATCATTCATATCACACACGACACAACACATCCAGCATGCAATCAGCGATGTTTATCTTTTAACAACTATCCAATTCAGTGTGACTGATTCCAGGGCTGAGCCTTTCACTGTTTTTCTGACTTGATGTAAGAACCCTGTAACGTCAGCAGAAAGCTCTGTTAATCCACACAAAAGGCCTGGATTTCAATTAAAGTTTTGTTTTGTCAGAAAGGGCTGTTCTGCACCTCTAATGATCCATTCTCCGTGGTTGTAAACAATAATTTGTTTTGGTGTTTTGAGATATGATTTTCGGTGCAGATTCATTTCAGGGAACATATTACCTGTCGTGGCAGGAGACGCACAGGTGTAACTAATGCTGTTAATGATGGCTGCTTCCCATTCAAAGTGCTGTTTGTCATTCTGCAGCCGGCTGATAACAAGTCATTCATTTGAAGCAGGGAGACGTCTGAAGCCTCCACCCAGGGAAAAGAAACCCACATGATTTAAGGTTTTTAAAACAGCTTCTGTTGCTGATAGAGCTTTTCTTCTTCTTGACCCGTAATCAGGTTCGACACAGATCAGCCACAACATTACGACCTCTGAGAAGGGAAGTGAAATGTGCACCAAAGTGGATATTTTCTCTTTTTCTTCGTCAGAATGAGAATAAAAGGATTGTGGTTAGCCCCCTCTCCACAAAAGCAGGACATCAATAACAGCTGAAGAACTGTCAGGGTCGACTCTACATGTTCTTCCTGGGTGTGGTTAATTTCCTCTCATAGTGCAAGAACATGCATTTGAGGAGAATTGGTGCCTCAGTGAGTGGGTGTGGTTGTCCGTGTCTCTGTTTGTGCTGTGATGATGGACTGGTGGCCTCCTTACATCCGGTTACATCTGCATCATAGAGGAAGAAGAGAGGACTGTACAGAAAAAGAATGAAACAGTGAAAGCGGTGACTGTATGGAGGGTGAGGTCCTCTAGGAACCTATAGGCTACCTATAGGTTCCTAGAGGCCACGTTTACACGTACCCAGGTATGTGATATTTCTCTGCGTTTGAGCCGTGCTTTGACACACAAACGCAGCGACAAGTCACCACAAATGATGATTCCTCAAAACTCCGGCCAAAGTGGAGATTTAGGAAAACTCTGTGTCTCCGTTTAAAGCTAAACGCTGGAGAAGCGGATATTTACGCCACAATTCGTGACGTTCTGTTTTTTTTCCAGGATTCTGATTGGCCGTCATGTTTGTTCCCGTCTTGGAGATCTGTGAACAGAACAATGAGCTTCACCTACAAGTAGACATGCAGGGCGTATTTGTGTGAATAATAAGCACCGTAGTGAATCCAACAAAGGAAGGATGCTTTAAAAGCCACGGGAGGTCCTCATGTGGTATTACAGCTTGAATATCACTGAAACGTCTCAGTTAATCATTGTGGTTTATATTGACCATGATACCTTTAAAAGATGAAGGTGTATACTACAGACATTTCCGCAGCTTGCTGCCCATGACTTTTGTTTTCTGGCTTTAACCTGAGATATTTTCTGTGTTGCACCTCAACTTTCCTCTTTGTGAGCAATTATCTCCTATATTGTGTTTTCTTTTCTGTTTTCTTGCCAAAATCCGATTTATTTGCTGCAACGCTCCAATATATCTAATCATTTCCTCCAGCATTTATGCGCTGATGGAGTCACGGTGCTTCATCCAACCACTCCGTGGTGAGTGCAAGCAAATTGATCTGGCAGCGATGCAGCTTCCAGCAGATCACTCTTGTCTAAACAAGGTCTAAAACAGGAAAAACCCTCATTTGAATACTCCAGTTTTTGCATGTTGTTACTCGTGGTGTTATTCTTAGGAAACCACCTGCTAAACACACGCAAACTGAACGTCTATTTGTATAAGCTTTATGCATGTTGGTAAATCAGGCTTTTAGTGTTAAATTGTTAAAACAGTTTGATCTTGTGTCAGTACGTCAGAAACAACACTCAGATTGAAAAAACAATGTTGATGCTGTCTTTCTGATATTATTTCTTCAAGGTAGTTCCACATTTTACCACCCCTGTTCTTGCCCCTCCCTTATGAGTTCTCGTGTTTCCCCTCAAGGGCTTCCCAGATCACAAGTTTCACCTTATTTGTACGAGACATTAAAGCCTTGTTTACAAGACAACGTCAGGGGAAAACACATCATTTTTGCGCTTTTGCTTCAGAAAAGTTTTGCGTTTACTCTGCAGTTTTGAAATCATTGTAATGAAACTACACACACAGAGATCAGTATGCTATAAACATTAACAATGGCGAGTACATGGACATAAAACTCCCAACTCCCAGGACAATATTGACTGGGAGTCATGACACTCTGGAGACAGACATTGTTTATCTACTAGCGGTGGTGGTGAGCATTGTGCAGTAGCAGCGGTTCTTCCGTCAACACGGAGATGGACGCCCAAAACACAACAAACCTTTTGCGTTTTCACTAGAAAACCTCGTATAAACGGGGCTTAAAGTTTTAACGGGCCTTACAGGAAATAGGATGATTCACTTTTCATTCTTGTACTTTTTCACTCTTGTTTTGAATTTTGCTTTGATGTTTGATCTCATCTTTCTCGTTGGTTTTGTTCTACACATGTATCCTAACATGAAGCGCTTTGAATTGTCTTGTTACTAAAATGTGCTTTACAAATAAAGTTAACTTACCTTGCTTAACCTTTTGCATAAAGCAGGACTTCAGGGGAAATGCAGTACAGTTTCTATTACTTAATATATATTATAATGAATAATAATAAATATTACATTTATTCATATTCTTTGCATTCAATCTCGACTGTGATAATCTACTATATAAGTAAGCCATATAAGGAGTTGGTTTCAGTTAAGAAGAGGGATGCCACACACACACACACACACACACACACACACACACACACACACACACACACACACACACACACACACACACACACACACACACACACACACGCAGGTGCAGGAATGCACAGTAGCACCTAAGTCAACAGAGTGGGTGACAGGGAGACGGACTATTGCCCACTACCTCAGAGCCATTCAGTCTAGACTCCAGATGTTGGCAGAACATAACCCAACTCACACCCACACACACACACACACACACACACACACACACACACACACACACACACACACACACACACACACACACACACACACACACACACACACACACACGATGCAGGCTGAGTCGGGCTCGTCTTCACGAGGAAGCATCCCTGCCAGATGTCACTGAGTGTTGATAGACTCTCACCGCTGCTGGAGGCCAGTGTGTGTGTGTGTGTGGGAGTGTTTGTAGTTCTCTGCTTATGTGTGTGTGTGTGTGTGCGTGTGCATTTGTTTTACTTTCACGTGTGCCCATGTAAATGTGCCCTCCTGCATCCGTGGGTGCACGTGTCTGTGTGTGTGTGTGTGTGTGTGTGTGTGTGTGTGTGTGTGTATGTGTGTGTGTGTGTGTGTGTGTGTGTGTGTGTGTGTGTGTGTGTGTGTGTGTGTGTGTGCGCGTGTGTGTGTGTAAAGTGGGAGCAGCTTGAGAACAGTAGCACCACACAGCAGGAGTCGGCGCAGACTGAGCTGCTCTGTTTGACGAGGTGCTAAATGTTTGTTGTTCTTTTGAATGTCTAATTTGTTTCCATAACATATGCATGTCTTCAGCTGCTGAGTGATGATTATGTGCGACAAACTGCAGACGACTGTGTTCTGTCATTTGCCGAGGCTTCAAACTGCAAATATTCTCGACTTTTCGCAGCGACGCAGCAGGAGTATGAACTCCCTGACAGTGAGTGATTGACGAGAGGCTGCTTTATCAAACAGTCGATGTCTCTGTTTGTCATGTACAATGACTGTCGACTGTCTTTAATTGTTGAATGTGCTTTAGTTTTGTGCTGGTACAGAAATAGTTGTGGAACAGGGGACTGTACTTCAGGCTGTAAGCCTCCTGCTCGCAGTATGTCACAGTTTTATTTCTTTAATCCCTTTTGATTCACTTTTTTCCGTGATAGAAATTGGTCATATTGCTGTAGTTACAATTGAAATCTATGCATCGTGCCATTATTATAATAAAGTATGAAAAGATTAGATTAAGTTCATCCTGAGGACGTCTGTGTCTTGTGTTGCAGGGATTTGAAAGTCAGGCCCTGTTTACATGTTTACAAATGAATACAGTAAACTATTACAGAAAAAGGTTTGAAAACTGTTTCCAGAGTGCACATTTTCGAAACACAACTATTCTGAAATGTGGAGTACTGCACATGTGCACTGTTTGTCATTCATTCATTTACAGTTTAAAGTCTCCTCCTCTGGTTCTGCAGGTTTCTTCCTGTTAAAACTGAGATTTTTCCTTCCCACCTTCTCCTCTACTTGCTCATGAGGAATTGTTGGGTGTTTCTCTATAAAAGTGCCTTTAAATGACTGTGTTGTGTTTATGGGTGGTTACAAAAAAAACACAGCACCAACTAGTGGGCTGAGATACAAACTACTTCTGGCTTGTTCTTGTGACTATTTCAACACATTGCCGTCTGAATTGTTTCTGAAACTAAAGTACAAACAAACGGCTTCAGTTGATTGTTTTTATGTAAACAGATAATCTGCCCAACTCGTCCAGGTTCGCTCATCCTCATAATATCTTCCTCCAAAAAGTTTATGGTACTGAGTCACACTCCTGGATGATTGGCTCTCAGCCCAACAAGTCAGGGTAAAGAAGGTGCCATTTTTTATTGAGCGTTAAATAACGTGCTGAAGATAAAAAAATGAAAACTGGTGAAACTCAATGGTTGTATCATGACATTGATATTGAATCCTGGACTTTTGAAAAGAATTCAGAAAAAAGCTCTCATGAACTCCCTCCAGAGCAATCACAGACGAGCGTGAAAAACAAAAGATCAATTCAAAACGCAAAACAACCTCCATCAGAACCAGACTCGGGAACGTGGGACATCCGTCCTGACCTGGTGGGTTAGTGGAAGGCAAATCGAAAAAAAAACACACGGGACAGAGAACAACAATCAAGAAATGTCCCACAAAATCAATGTTGGTGTGTTGCCGGTAGGTACAGGATCTAAAGATCAGGAAGGTTTAGTGCAAAGATGCATCGATGAGAGATTTATTTTGCCTCACTGCAGGCGACCGTTCTGTCATAATGCCGAGGCTTCAAACTGCAAATATTCTCGACAGTGCAGTAACTGTGGTCTACAGCATCACTCAGAAGGAGACAAAGCAAATAAACCTGATTAAATAAAAAGTTTGATCTCTTTGGCATGTTGTTGGTGGTGCAGACTGAGCACAAGGTTATTTCTTTTCTGGTTTTAATGTGAAAAAGACAGAAACAATATGATGACGGCTCATGGTTTGCTGTAGGTGCTTAGAGTCCATTCAAGGACAATTTTGTCTTGGGTTAAGATTCTTGTTCTCAGTGATGTTTTTCTTGTCTCATCAGCTTTTTCTTCAGGGATTGTTGCTTGAAATCTTAGAAAACTGTAGGATCAATCAGTGCACGGGTGTGATAACTCTGATCTGGGTTGTTCTCGGTACGATGACTGTGTCTGGGTCGACCGTTTGGCCGAACCCTGCCATGCACCGAATGAGCTGCCTGTTGGATCAACTAACTAAACAAATCTGGTGCAAATTAACTGAGGATATCTATGAAGCCAGAAATGCCTGAAACATGTGGAAAGGGCCAGAATCGCTGTTTGTTTTTGCAGCCGCAGCAGATCCTCATGGCTGTGCACAATGGAAGAGTTCCTGCTGCTGCTTTGGCTCATTTATACCCTCATTATCACAAGTTTTGACCTGATTAAAATGCCACTGCGGCGTACTGCCAACAGTAGATTGTGATTTCTCCTCCATTCATCTGTAACAAGACTCCTGCACCGTGTGATTGAAAGCTAGAATCTACATACTAACTAAATAGAGCACAATGGTTTTACGAGATTTAAGCAAACTATATTTGTATAATGTATCCGGAAGCAAATCTCTACATTTGCTTTCAGAGGTTTAAGTCCCGACATGACAGGGATGCTGCACAGTGAAAATAATGAATGAAATAAGAAATGTTCGGACAGTGAAGAACGGAAAAGGTATTTGATTGAAGGAATCAAGCAAGATCAAAAATCTGCCATAGATTGAACAAGCCTCAGGCTCTGTTTGTGGAAATACACAGTGTTCGCAATTTCATATCAGAAACATTTTGTGTTTACACGGCAACATTTTAAAAACGATTCCTGAAAACAAAGTTGCTTTATCCTCCATTTCCATGGAGGCGGAGCATTTTTTTGATAAGTTCCACATTGGGAACAGTTTTCAAAAAAATTGTGTTTTCACTGGATCCGAGCACCGTTGTCCTGTAAACGGACACCCAAAACACAATGAAAGTTTTCCGTTTTTCACTTGAAAACGTGTAAATGGGACTAAACATACCAGCGCAGTAGTGGGTGATTAGTTATTTTGAGGGGGCCAGATGAAAAATTATGATTCATGCCCGACTCTTAAATTCTGCTCAATTGTTATTTTTTATAAAAAACTATTTCGTGACAGTGTTTTTATGTACTGTGTTTGCCTGGAGATGGCTCAATTCTTGTATTTCTTTGCATGTTTTCACTGATAATGGTGGTTGAAGCTGTAATTTCTCATTAATTTTAGTCAGGCCGGTCAGAGACAGCCTGGGGCCTCATGTCCTGATCTGAACCAGAGGGACTTCATTTAACACTCTTTTTGCAACATGAACTGCGACTGATGCTTTGGTTCTGTTGTTTTTGGGGTTTAAAACAACGTGTTTGATGTTTGACTGTGATGAGATTGTGAACAACGAGGTACAGTAACAAAGGCAACCTGGACGCCCCGTGTTTGGACAATGAGTTATGGCGGTGTCAATCGGAGACACGAAGGATCGCGGCTGCATCTGCAGCCACGATGACCTAACAACACACAGCCCACCCGACACACACACACACACACACACACACACACACACACACACACACACACATAAACACGCTCATACACGTGTGCTCACCCGAGCTGCCGGTGTTGTTGTCTGGGCTCCACTACAGTCCATCTGTTGTCCAGTCAGAAGGTTAACCAGGTGGCGGTGGGGGGTGGGGGGGGCGAACCTGAGAGAAAACACTCCCGGTATCGCTCATGTCCAACAGCGGGGGGTGCAGCGGACGTGATGGCTGAGGGAAGCCGTGCATCGAGACCTGAATTCTAACCCGGACCGGGCTAACTTTGTCTTGTTGTGACTTTGTCTAGCTGTGACCTAGTTGGTGGACTTTGCTGAACAGGTGGCGTGAGGCTCAACTAGACAACCTCACAGAGTCAGTGATGTGCAGTAACTCTACGCTCTCGACTTGACCCCCCTCTGATCTTTCTTCATGTATCAGAATAATAATAAGGAAAACAGACAGACTTTTCTTCCAGTGCATCACAAGTTAACCATATTTGACCATCGACGACCTTGCACCCTCCTCCTGATCATCTACCCTATTTGAATGTTTATCACTGCGATGAACTGCATCGTTCCCAAACCACACGGAGCAGATGTTTCGGATGCCTGTCCGATGAAGTTATCTTGATTCCGCTGCGCGCCACCATTCATCCCATTGTGAATCGGAAGGGCATAATTGAGCTGTCAAAGGTCTCTGACCTCTGCAGGGTGTCACTAACATGGTCTATTAAGAAGCTCTCAGAGGATCACAAAAGCAATTGATTAGGCATTAAGCTCACATTCAAGACAAACCGCTGAGAAGTCCAAAGTATGCGAGGAATGTTGGGTGGGAAAGAGCTCTGAGAATTACACCCAGGATCAGCAGTTACTGGTGAACCCTTGTTCTGCTTTTGGTTATCCCTCAAAACAATATGGCGGAATAAAGCACCATCTGCACACATGCATAAATCTATCCTCTCTTTATCACCACTTCTCTGGGCTCGAGTCTTTAAGCCACAAAATTCTCGACACTAAAGATTCTACCAATTACCGGTAGATGTTGAATAATCAGCCTCATTTCTCAGTGGATTGCAGGTCGGAATTCTTAAAACAGATTAAACAAACATCGTTGGTTCCAGTCATTGTTGTGCAACATGTACACATCCTACATGGGTGCAAGTACAAAGGATTTTTGCTGTTGTTTTTAAAAACTTGTTGAAACCGTGTTTGTGGAGTGTTCACCGAATTAATCCACACAAATTCATTCAAACAGGAAAATATTGAATGGCATTAATAGTTACTGTCCCTTTCAGCTGCGTCGTAGTAAATAGTTCTTCTGCACATGTTCAGTAGACGGACAATAAGAACAATGTTTTCCTCCAGAGTGTCATGCCTCCCAGTCCAGATTGTCCTGGGACTTTGTGGTTTTTAAGAGTTGAAAGTCACCGTAATAACGATCCAACTTGGTCGTCTGTCCTTATGAATGTCCGTGTCCTACCATTGTTGATGTTTATAGTGAGCTGTTCTCTGCATGCACCTGTGTGTGGTTTGCACCAACTCATGGCCTGGAAAGCTAACCACATTGTTTTCAGCATTGCTGCTGTTTCCTTGGAAATGGACATCATTTTCCAAACATTTTTACGGGTAAATATGGACCCTCACCCAAAAATGAAACGTGGAAACGTTGCCTTAGTTTTTTATGATACAAGTAAATGTCGTCCACCTCAGAGCAGCCTGAAGCATCCGACCGATCTTTTGAGTTCGTCCTGAACAGTGATGGAGAAACATCTTTAACTGTTACCCGGAATGAAAGGCCTGCATGTCTTTTGTCAACGTAACATTTTCTCTGAGAAGACTTGGTGTTCATGCTTTTGATTTGAAGGTGAAACACATCAGGAGCCATGAAAAGACTCAAAGAACCAAACTGCTCCTCACTATGTTGGCTTCCACCTTCATTTGCTAATAGTAGTGAGTTCTTCTTCAACCTCCATCAGTCATTTTTTTCATCCCCCACCTCTCATTAAATCATCTCCCCGTCCTTGGTCTCCACCCGGCTTCACTCCATCCACCTCCACCTCCATCTCAGACCTCCATTCTCTGGGCGTCCCCCTCTCCCTCCGGCCCCTCTGGTCTGTGTCGACACATCTCACCTCCCCACCTTGTCTCCTTCCCATTAACTTTGGAGCAGATGGCAGGGCCCTGCTCTCTCTGTGTGAGCCTGACTGACAGGGGCCGGTCATCAACCTCCGTGGACGACTAGTCATATGCCTCTCCGCTCCGTCTCCTCGCTCCACCGTTCTGTCCTTTAACTCTCCTCGTCCACGTTCTCCTCCAAACCTCCTCTGCTTTCCAGCTTTCATCACGGCTCCAACTTCTTCCTCCCTTTTTTTTCTCCGACTCTCCAGTCTTCCTGCAACCTGTTACCATGAGTTTGTGTTCAGTGCCGTTTCTGAGCGCGTCCTGGTGAACAACACAACATGACCTTAACTGCTATAGCACCATATGCTGCGAGGAGTACTGTATGTGCACTCATTTGTTGTGCTGTACAGTATCAGATGTTCACAAGGAAGGTACCATGTCCTGAAAACAGTTTGATTTATTCTGCTTTCTTTTTATTTGTCTAACATATTAAACTTTTGAGTTGAACTAAGAGTTTTACGCTTGCTTGAAAGAAACCAATCGACACAGTCAAAGTATAAGCTGAACATATTGAAAAAAAAACTTAGCTTCATGCTTATTGTTTCATGTTAGACGAAATAAAATGATGATCAACATCATAAACATAAACTCCACTCTGACCATCGTAAGAACAACAGAAATGTCATCTTCATCACCGAAGAGCCATTTTCTGATTGGGCACATCTACCTCAAACACAATTAAAGCTGCTAATTTCATGAAAACGGTATATTATTAATTACCCTTTCATAATCAGGCAAGTGACCATATTTGATAACTTCCTAATTTTTTTCTCTGTTGTTTTTCCTGTTTCTAACAATGACGATCACATGAAACTTAAGTTGGGCCAAACATTGAATTCAGTGTTGTTTGTGTGGGATTTGTACAATTTGTGCGAATAATGACAAAATATACTTTTCATATATTAACTCGTTACCTTACTTACTGAGAAAGTAAATGCTCTTAATTAATGCTTTCATGTTAAAATGTGATATATTATGAAGAACACAGTGATAACAGACACAGTTTGCATGTTTACCAACGTTTGTTGTAAAAAGGTTGTCACATTATAGGAATCAATGAGATAGATAGATAGATAGATAGATAGATAGATAGATAGATAGATAGATAGATAGATAGATAGATAGATAGATAGATAGATAGATAGAACATCCTGTGTGATTAACTTCCAACTCTCGCTGCACTCCATTTTCCTCACATCATAGTAAATCCAGGTTCAAGGTACACTTGCTGTAGGTTCAGATTCAATTCTTTTGAATAATTGATCCACATGTCGTGCTTCACATTGAGTGTCCTTGTACTATTTTCAGATTCTGGCTCTGTCTTTTGTTTAGGCTCTTTGACTTCCTCTCCTCGTGTCTGATTGCTGTTCCCCGCCCTGATGTTTTTCACCAGCCGGAGTGTGTGATTCTCTTCACCTGGTAACAGGAGTTTGTATTGGGGATTTTCTTGTGTGTCTTGTTTGTCTGTGTTTCAATGCCAGTTGTGTTTCTGTGATTTCCACGATGCCCGAGTTCGAGGATTTTCTATGTGTTTGAAGTTCTGTCTCCACAACAAGGCGTTGTTGGCTGCTTAAACCAATGTTTCCCAACATTTTTCTTGAGAGACCCGAAGCTTATCTTAGTGGTTTTGCGGTATAAATGAAATAAATGCAAGAAGCCTTCATTTTTTTCAATACATTTTTATTTTATTTTATAGCACTGTATTTATCCCCAGAAGGGAAATTCCTTCATGAATTGACCCATTGGTGGCAGCCACATTGGGAGCTGGTGGGGACTGAGGGCTCAGGGGCCCCTGGTGCATCTCTTTTGGCACTGTGGGAGGAAACCCCGCACACACTGGGAAAACATGCAAACCCCACACAGAAAGGCCCCGTGCCATATTTGAACCCACAACCTTCTCGCGGTGAGGCGAAAGCGCTTAACCACTTGACATGTTGATGTAGTGTGTTTACCTCACATCATCACGTTTTATCTTTTGTTAGAATATGTTGTTAATAACACTGCAGCTTCTGCAAATGTAAAAATAATTGCAGTCATACTCACACCGGGATGCCGTTACACCACCCTCTCAGCTGCTTGTCTTTTTACCACCACCCTCCTTATTATCCTTCACTGTACTGGCCGACATCCAGCTCCGCCCCCTAAACCCTCCATGCTGCTGCTGCTTGCAGGAAATACACATCTGCATGCACAAACTGTGCTGTAAGAAAGTGAGGGAACACAGGTCATGGGTGTGCTGGTCGACAGATAGGGAGAACAAAGAGTGTTTCAGTTTTGACCTCTACGAGCAAAAAAAAAAAAAAAAAAAGAGAGAGAGAAATCCACATTTTGTGTTCCCTGGTCTGCTCCTTCCCTCGTGTGTTTTGTGGGTGACAGCTGTGGTGAGCAGGGGGGAGTCTTCAGCCGCCGATGACAGGCCAAAACCTCCACATCACCACTAACGCCGGGCGCAGTAAAGTCTTTCGGCTCAATGTCAAATCTGCAGCGTCAGAGTGGAGTCGGTGGCTGTCAGGGCTTCTTCTCAGAGAGGCTGTGTACCTCTTCGCTTCTCTTCCAGGTCTATGCAAAAGAACAGCAGAAGGGGACACTTGACACAATTGCATTCTTTCTGCAGAGCGGCGTACTTCACTCGCAGTGATTGATCGCTGAGTCGAATTGATTTTCTTTCTCTCTCTGGGGAAGAGGTAGGTTTGGTGTCCCTCTGAAGACGCTAAACTGGCAGCATAAATAGAGTGGCAGGATGGAGAGGAAATGAGCGAGGATCCATCTTCAACACACCGCAGAGAAACAGCTGTTTCAGGTCACAGCAGAAGATAAGCCTCCTCACTCCTCTCTCCCTCTCTCTCTCTCTCCTCTTTCAGTCCCTCTTTTCTGACACAGCGCCCGACCGTCTTTAATCAGTCTCTGGCTCCCCGTATCACCCCGGTCCGTCCCCTTCTCTTTCTATCTGAGCCTCTAATGGAAAAGTGCTCATTGTGCTCTTAACCTTCACAGTCCCAGGATGCTTTGTTTAAACACAGCACAGATGGGACATGTTGATGACTAAGCTTAAAAATTCGAGTGAAAATAAAAGATGTTCCTCAACATCTGGGCGGGAGTCCAGAATAATTCATGAAAACGACCTTTAAAGCGTGCGTTGGTCTTGAACCCTCGGGAGGGTTATTGTGTGTAAGCGAAAATACTACAGAGCCTCCCTGAAATGTTGTAATGAGACGGAAAAGATTTGTTGTGTTTGACTGTACTGTTAGGAAAGTAGTTTATCAAAGTCTGATTGTTCTCTGAATGTCTGCCGCTTGTCAAACTTTGATCTGGACTTTATTTCTACTCTCAACAGGCAGCTGTTCTCTGCAGACAAGGACAGATAAACAGGCCAGGTGCTACGCCAGCTTACTATCATAAATCCCAGCATGTAAAACTCACTTCACTCCAACTCATTTTTATGTTGTCTCACTGCACTTAATATTCTAATAAAAAGAAACAATCCAGCATGTGCAGCCAATAAGTGATGGTGGAGAGGAAAAAGTAACCTCCAGCAGATTCAGAGGGGGAGAACATAAGCTGCAGTGAAAAACCTCAAAAGAAATAACAGTCAACAGATAATGAGCATTTTGATGGGAGCAGGAACCACAGATCAGGAAGCTTTGCTGCAAAAGATACCTACAGGAAGGTACAGAAAGAACATGCAAAGTTCACATATAAATATACTGTATGTCGATGAAGAGAGGCAAGGTTGTGCTTTATATAAACCAGGAATCTACAACCTCTGGGATGGGGTTGGCACACTGAAAAAAGCCTTCTTAGTACTCATATTGTTTAAAACCAGTCACCATTGAGGTAAATCCCTGCAAAACTTCATGAGCGCAAACATCACTTGCCTTCACAGCCATTAGTCACAAACCAAACCATGTGAAAATGTGATGTAAACTGGTGTTGTGAACGAATGTTTTAAGTGAAAATGCATCTTTTTTGCCTTTTTGTTTCAGGAGAGTTTTCATGTTTTCATGTAAACAAATCTATCTGAAAATGGTGTAGTTAGCATGCCAGGCCACAAGTTGGTGCTGTTGTTTGTTTTTCTAATGAAACCATTAACAATTGGAGTACACAGATGTTCGTATGGCCAGACAACTAACCTGGCTTGTTATTATGGTGTCTGTCAACTATAAAACTACCAAGCAATATGAACTGGGATTCATGACACTCTGGAGACCTTCATTGTTGTTATTGTCCATTTACTCACGCATGTGCAGTTTTCGGCCGTGAACATGGAGCGCAGTTGGAGCGCAGTTGGAGCATTTTCAAAAAGTTCCACTTTGGTAGCAATTGTCAGAAAATTGAGTTTTCAGTGGTTCCGAGCACCTTTGTCGTGTAAACGGAGCCCAAAAACAAAACGAGTTTTCTGTTTTCACATGAAAACATTGTGTAAAAAGGGCCTTAATGACTTGTGATTATTTTCATAGTGTGAGCAACTGAAGTGCACTGGAGGCCACAAATGATGTTTGTTGTCCTGATGAATGATATGATTGGTATATCTGGAACTCAAATGAACTTTCTCAGGTGCATTGAGAAAAGTTCCTTGTTGATTTAAAGTTACTCTGCCAGAAAAAATCTTTAAAATCTACTTCCCATAAAAGGTATCATTTCTGGACAGAGAATAAACCAATACAGGAAAACGAGACCATTTCCACTCATTTACACAAACCTGTGTTTTTGTTTCACTCACTGACATCATCTTCGGAAAACTGGGTTTCTGGGATATCAACGATGCCGTTGAGGCTCAAACGAAAATTTTCAATGATACTCGAGCATCACTGGGCAGTACGCAAGTTCACCTTCCTGGAGGGTGGAAAAGAGATTAAAACGCTGTGCATCCCAGACAGAATTGGACAGATGCTAACTCTAACATCAGCTGACGAGAGAGAACTCACGTGGGACACCCACTGAAAAAAGTCTACAACTGTGCTCTCCTCTCTGTTTGTTGCAACCAAGCTCCTTTCCTTTCTCACTCTACATGCTGTGACGTGTCACTTTTACATGTCACTAACATTTTGTCTCTCTCCTGTCATCATGTCTGCAGTGACTGGATTTGTTTGTTGCTCGTTGCTCTCTGTCTCTGTCCTTTCCTTTTCCGTCTTCCTATAGCCTAACCCAAACCAGAGCAGCAGGAAGCTGCAACCGATGCTTGCTCAAGTCAAACTGCTAGTTTTTCTCTATAAAAGTTCCTTGAGACGACTGTGTTGTATTTGGTGCGATAGAAGTAAAATTGATCCATAATGTGTATAGAAGGACCTACCTGACTTCCACTTTAAAGTAAAACCTTTAACTAGCACACTTCCTATAACATATATTGTAAATAGGCCCTAAAACAGTTAATAGCCAAGTATTTTGATAATAGTTGTATCAACTCAACTGAAAGAGGGCTCCCTCGACCGAAAGCTGTCGATTACTTGACATTTCTCCGGGGGAAATCACACCCTGCAGATATCTGTTACAAAATGTGAAAATGTACAAATGTTTAAAAGTCAAATTGGCTTCAAACTTGACAAATCTATTTCTTAATATTAAGTGATGAGGATGGTTTAATTTTGCCGTTGCGTGCCAACTGATCAGCAGCTCCCTCCTGCTGTTCGCTGTCGTAATGGTAGACAACTTTTCTTCCAGCCAAAGTTAAACCATTAGAGTAACACAATGTCAGAGTTGAGATACACTAGTTGTAGTAATATCTTTCTTGCTGCATTGAATCCTTCCTCTTTCACTGATAATGCTACGTGTCTGTGCATGTGCTGGATTACGCTGAATAAGCTCGGGATGGCTTACTTGGTGTGTGTGTGTGTGTGTGTGTGTGTTGTGTGTGTGTGCGGGCACGCTGTGTGTGTGTGTTAGTGTACGCGCTCTGGCCCGGACTGTGGAGACCTCTAGACAGCTTATTCACAGCAGACAGATAGCAGCAGAATTCTTATCGCGCCTACCTTCTCTGATAGTGTATTGATGGGCCAATCTGCCTCAGACTGCTGAATTCAGGAACAAAGGCGCTGATAAGTACGGTAGGAGAGTGCAGAGGACTACGGGGGATTTTAAAAAGCCAGGAAATAAATAAAATAAAAGGCGAATTCACTCCTTTGCACTCTGGTTGTAAAAAGGTTGGTAGATGTGAAATGGTAAAGCTCGCCCACGGGCTGAATTCTGAGGCGGCATAAAGAAGCAAATCTGGGTCAGAAAGGGGCACATGTGGCGTGTCATCACATATAAAAAAGGTGTTAGAGGTGAAATGAAAGCTCACAGCATCGTGTTTCATCTTCTGATAGAAACCCTCAAACAACAGAATAAGACTTAATTTCTCAGCACATATAGAGAGATGCAATTTAGGAGCCTTCAGCAGGTGAGACTCTGCTTGAAGTGATTTATGTCTTGGTTGTGAATATAGTTTCTCTGCTATAGTGTCTTAAAAACAAATTGAAGCCAGTGGGATGCCTTCAGATCTGCTTTGTTTAATAGCCACATCACTCCTCTTTCTGCTTCTGTTTTCTGAAAGTGAAATTAATTACTTTTCATATGTGCGTTGGGCTGAACGTTACGAGTGTCCCACGGGCCAAAAGAAGAAAATACATTGAAAACAGCGTTATGAGGCGACTGCAGCTCAGTTGTTAGAGCAGGCTGGATTTTGATTGTGAGGTTGTGATTGGTCCTGTCCATGAGTGGAAATGTGGCTGGGGCTCCAGTGCTGTGTCACCATTGTGTGCGAGTGTGTGTGTGAATGGGTGGATGTGCCCTGAAAATGCATTGAGACAGAGTTTTCACTTGAAATGTTGTCATGTAAACAAGGCTTGAATATATATTCTATGTTTTGAAAGGTATTGTACGGTGGAGTGGTTGGCGCTCTCCCTTCATAGTGAGAATGTCCTGGGTTACACTCTCTCGTTGAAGGCTTCCCCTCCATGTTGCTTCTGTGTGATGGTTGCATGTGATTTACGATCACCTTTCACTAGTAGCTTCAAGCAGTGTTGGTATTATTCAGGTACATACTTTGATTTCTCTAAAATGATACTCAAAATGCAGTGGCGGCCGTGCATTTCAGACCGAGGCCTTCACTAGTGCTGGTCTGACTCAATCCACCCCTCAATAACTTTTTTATGGCTACAAAACCCATGTTATCATGCAGAAATGCAGCATTAAAAGCCTTTCCATTACAGATAGATACTCGTTTAGCCAGAATAAATACCTTTATGAATGAAAAAAATCCAAGTTCAGTCTCACCTTCAGCTGTCGCTGCATAAAAAAGCGGCTGCTTTTCCCAAAACTTCTGGGGGTCGAGGACGGTGACAAACATCAGCTTTTTGTGGTCTTGAAAATAATATAATGGTAAATAATATAATCCTGAATCCTGCCATTGAGATTGTAGTGAGCGCAGATAAATTGCACAGGACCTCTGTGCTCAGTGCTGCGGTGCGTTCAATGACCTCTTGGAAAAGTCCGTCTTAAAAATTGTTTTGACAAAAAATCTGCAACCAAATCTCTTTATCTTCTTTTTCAGCTATGGTGGGTTGATAAAACCGCTATTAAATCAACACAACTATATTTTTGTTCGTGCAGCTCGAACTCTCTGACGATCCAATCAGATGGCTTGAATACACTGATGTCACGCTAGGCCTTCTAGAAGGTCCTGAGTCGCCAATATCAAAATGTGATTGGTTGAAGCAGCAGCGTGACCGACGCTTGTTTTACACTGCAGAAGCCTGCAGAATTGAATATGAAGGCCTCAGGCAGATTTCTTTACCCTGGCAACAGGTGATGGCTGAAATGTGATTGGTTAAAAGCTTTAATATGGACCTACACGTCTGGAAGCAGCGCAGCCGGGGGAGAAGCTATGAGAGGAAGCGGACAGACAGTTTGGAATAATTTAATAAGTAGTCATGGACAAAATATTATCAACATCAGTCTGTGATTCTGATCTTTGTCTTAGGCCTTCAGAGAAGGCCTTGCAGGCCCTGACGGCCCGCCACTATGAAAATGATACTCCACGTATTTTCACTTTATGCTACTTTTCTATGCAAAGTATCAAACAACTGAGGCTCTATTTACATTCACTTTTTAAGTGAAAACGCTCCATTTCTGTGTTTTCATGTCGGAAAGGTTTTACGTTTACGCAGCAAGGTTTAAAAAAAAAAAAAAGGAAACACTGAAAATGATGCAGTTAGCATGCCAGGCCACTAGTGGTCACTGTTGTTTATGTTTGTAATGAAACACACACAGAAGAACAAAACACTATAAACATTAACAACAGGAGAACAAGGACATTCAAGTGGACAGATGATGAAGTTGGATTGTTGTTCCGATGACTGTCAACTCTAAAACCACCGGGTCCCAGGAGAATGTGGACTGTGGGTCATGACACTCTGGATCAAACGTTGTTGTTATTGTTCATCTACTGAGCATGTGCAGTTGCACCATTTCAGAAAAGTTGCGTTCCCCCCTCATTTCCCAAATGGAGTCAGAGCATTTTCTAAAAGTTACATTTTCAGTGGCTCTGAGCACCATTTTTCGTCTAAACTGGCCCCAAAACACAATGAAGTTTTTCTGTTTTGACTTGAAAACATGATGTCAACGTGCTTCACAGTCTCCCGCAAACAAAAAAAACAACAAAGCAGACGCAAAGACGTGAAAAGTTTTCCGTCTCTGAACTGAAATGATTTTGACACCTTTAGTTCACTTCTTTCTTCTTTGTTATCATCAGTGTATTCTCTTTAAAACCAGCACTCGTCTATCCTCCCACTTGACTCGCCGCAGCAGAAATAAAGGTGTGAGTGTTGGGTTTTTTTTTCCGCTCGTCAAGTAGCCACTGTACTCACCATCACATTGATATGCAAGTGGTGTCGCAGTCTGAAAAAGTTTCTGTATTAAAACACTGGTCGATTAAAAGTTACTCCTCTACATCCAGCGCGGTAATTCTGCTTGATGGAGTTGAAAACTTTCTCACTCGACCTTGGTCTCCTTTCAGATTCAATCTGAGTCTCGCTGAAGTGTGTGTGTGTGTGTGTGTGTGTGTGTGTGTGTGTGTGTGTGTGTGTGTGTGTGTGTGTGTGTGTGTGTGTGTGTGTGGTGTTTTTTTGCCTCGGAGTGTGTGTGCATGTGTGTGCCTCTGCGTTCCACTTGTGTGCATTTCTTACGTCATGCATATGTATTTATTTCTGCGTATTTACGTCCGTGCGTGTGCGAGTGAGTGCGGCTCTCAGACGTCAAATGATTAATTTATGTCTTACCTGCCTTTCTACTGAATTACTCGCCGGGCCCTTTGGGGGTTTGAGCAGCGCGCAATGCTGCAAATAACAGCTCAAATGAAAAAATGCAAATGATCAGGCCAGATCCTGCACCGGCTCCATAGGGACCCCTTAGACACACAAACACACACATATACACACACACACACACACACACAACAAACTATCTCATTCACTTGCGCTCTTTCCCCCTCTCTTTCTTTCTCTCTCTCCATCCGTCTATTTTCTCTCCTTCTAGCTGTGGGGAGAGGAAGCCGGATGAATATCAGCAGGGGTCAGAGAAATGCTCGCAGTGAATAACAGAGGCATAATAAACAGAAGCCTTCACTCAAATTATGAGTGCTGCAGCTTCACACACACACACACACACACACACACACACACACACACACACACACACACACACACACACACACACACACACACACACACACACACGCACCCCCGCACAAAGGAATCCAATCAATCAGCAAAGTTGCCTTATCTCCTGCATATGAAAATGGAACTTCAGAAATTAGCTCATTTATTTTGGACAATTAGGGTTATTGGAGTGTGACAGTGAAAATTTAGTGTTCACCGAGGCGTACGCTCCCCAACAATAGCGGGGAGCCAATTGAGTGCGAGAAGCATTTAAAGCTGTAGTATTTACTTATCGCTGTAACTGGTGCTCGGTGTTGATCTCATTAAAGCCTCTTCCCTCTGTGTTCCTTTATTTGGCCGGGACAGAGATGGAGAGGGGGGCGAGGAGCGGAGACAGGGGCAGTCATCCCTGTCGCATGTGATATTATGGCCCGATCAAAGGGACGGGAGAGGACGGAGGAGGCGGGGGAGGCACGCAGAGTCATGAGAAACTAGGCCCTACCTGTGAAATAAAGCAGCTCCACTTGCTTCTTGGATTTCAATTTTCAGGAGCTGAGCGGGTTCACTGCAGCCGAGTTCAACAGGGTCCTCCAATCTCAAATCTGTGATATTACTCCGACCGTGCCCGGCCGGCCGGCCGGCCCGGCTGAGCGCCTGAATACAACAGCAAACATTTCACCAGCCGCTGTCTGCAAGCAGGAAGTAAGTGGCTTCTGCTGAGTTGTTTTTCCACGTTTCTCAGGCCGGGCTCCGATCGCCTGGCGGCCGAGTTTGATTGTGACCAACATCACACGCTGTAATTTACATCATCACAAACAATCGCACAGCCGCAGTTGGAATCATAGACACAGACTGAATCAGGCTGCTTTTCTGATCAAAAGGCATTTCCTCCGGCTGTCGGGGGGCAAAGAGGATATTCCCCCCCCCCCAGCTTGATTCAGCTCTCGTAGCTTCTCACACCCTGATCCCTGGTTTCCTCTTCGTCTCCCCTTAAATATACAAATAAACAGATGATTGATTTTATATTTGTCTTGATTTCTAAATTGCATTAACAAGTTTTAAAACATTATCATCAGCTCTTCACCATCAAACGGACCCACTGAATGTTATTAAATGTTCTACTGGATAACAGCACACGAGACGGCAGGATGGTTCATTGTAACTCACCTCCACTTAAGTCCTGAAGTGTTTACGAGGCTGGAAGCGGCCGCAAGCTTCTCTCAGCAGGCAGAGTCAGGAATAGAGTCGCAGTGGGACTCTTCCTGTGAGCATTACCCAGAGGTAGCGTGTGAACTTCAGGGGAACTATGTGGATCTTTGACAGAACCGTACACGAGCCAGAGGTAAATAGATGCACCGTTATTGTTCTTATATTAACCCCGATTCTAACTTACTTTCATCTCAACAAATCAACATGAAACTCTTGCAAATGACCGTAAACTCCGTCGGCCCACTGCTGACCTCAAAGTCAGAACTTTCCCAGAATACCACGTTAATCATATTTTCATATCAAAACAAGATGATATATTTAGATCGTCCATAAACAACAAATCCAACAAGCTGGTTAGAAACTTTGAGAGTAAAAGCTAATGTGAGTCTCAGTAAACAATCTTGCGATAAATCTTCCTTCATTATTCTTTTCTTTTTAAATAAAATCATTATTTTAACATAATTTTCACCGTCACGTTGTAGCTTTGTAGACATGATTTCCTCTTTTCTTCTATAACTAATCCCTGTAAATAGTTTTTTTTTCTGTGTTTTCTGTTGTTTTCGTGCTTTAGACACTGTAAAGCTGGCACTATTTAATATTATATTCCTTAATGAATTTTTCCTATCTTATTTGATATTTAATTTTCTTTTCTATTTAGCCTGTGTAGAGCAACACTTAAAGATAATTTCCCTCTTGGATTAGAAAAGTCCTTCTATTCTATTCTATTCTATTCTATTCCTCCCCCCTGTTTTAATCACAGATAGCTCCCTACATAAAAGTTCTGGTAACTGAAATGGCATGTATGTCAATAATATATGAAGACAAGTCAACAGACAATTAAATTAATAATTTAATATATATATATATATATATATATATATATATATATATATATATATATATATATATATATATATATATATATATATATATATATATATAATAAGCATGTTTTCTCTACCTATTGATGTTTTGTACAATGAACCTTGTTGTGTCTGGATGAGAAAAATACAAAGTATTTCACACAAAATACAAGTTTTTCAGTTCTGTTCATTTGACTACTGCTATTTAAAATAAAATAAATCTATAACAATACTAGTTTGTCCAAACGTACCTTTTGGTGAAACAGGGGATAAGTAACTTTTCTGAAAACACTGCTTTTCCACATGCACACCACAGCCGTAGTAAGTAGTTCTTCTGCACATATGCGAATGGATGGACAATAAAGACGTTTCCTCCAGAGTGTCATGACTCCCGGTCCATGTTCTCCTGGACTTGGTAGTTTTATGGTTGAGTCACTGTAATAACAATCCAACTTGCTCGTCTGTCCACTAGAATGCCTGCGGACTCCCATTGTTACTGTGTATTGTTCTCTGCGCTCATGCATGTGTGGTTTCATTACAAAAGCAAACAAACACCGCCACTTGTGTCCTGGCATGAAAACTATATCGTCATCAGCGTTTCTGCTGTTTCCATGGAAACACACATCATTTTCAAAAAACGTTGCCATGTAAGCGCAAAACATTTCTGGGACAAAACTGCGTTCTCAATTGAAACGTTCAAATCATGTTAATGTGGCCTGTGCCTGCGCAGGTGAGGGGTTCAGTGCCTTGCTCATGGACACACCGCAGTGGGCAAATGACCAGTTATATGTTAGCTTTCCCGACTTCAAGACCACCACAGCTTCTTAATTCAGACGTGCACTGACTAACGCTGCATGACGTGTCGAATGTAGAATCTAAAACCTTAGTTACACGGACTTGAAAATTAGAATAATAAGTGTACTTGTAGTTTAGTCAGTACTGGTTCATTGTTCAGTGATTTAAGTCAGAATTTTTCAAGACGAACTCATGAGATCTATTTTCAAAAATACTGTACATCAGGAAAGAAAAAGGTGAAGAAGAACTTGTGATGGTATTGAATGTCTGCAGATTCAAAGCAACACTTCTTTCACTTTCTTGAAGTTTTATTTGCACACTTTGTCTCATTTAAAGAGAGTAATGATGATCCATCCGAGCGTCTCCGTTTTGAATACCTAACCTGTTTAAAGCGCTGATTCATCTGCGCCCGTAACGCCAGCTGAAAGCAGGTATTTATTCTTTTTTACCACTTGATGAAAACGCGGCGTGGAGATAAATGAGCAACTTTCTCTGCCGTGAATCCCGACGAGTTCTGGCTGAACAGCTGACAGAGACAAACCGCAGAGGGAAGCGCTACATCTGTACGTGCAACAGTCTCACCTGTACAACAACAACAACCCCCCCCCCTCCCCGCCATTAAAACAACCCCCTTATCACCGCCACGCCAACGTCCACCTAAAGAGGTCTGAGATTAAATTTTTAAATGAACTGCCGCCTTTTGCTTCATTTCCTCACAGAAGTCTGCATAATTCATCACAATCTTCTGTGGCAGTTGATTTTAATCAGGCCATTTCTGCGGGGGTGGGGGGTAATAATCGGAATGGAGTTTCCTTTGCCTCAGACGGAAGTCTTCAGGGAGACAAGTAAGGAAACTGTGACAGGGGCCATCTATAAGGCGATAAATATTTAAGATGCAGTTTTAATAAGTAATACTCGCTACATAAAAGCAGTGTTTGTTAAGGCCTCCCGGTCCTCATTACATATTCAGATAGATGCTGCCGGAGCTTTCTTTCTTTCTTTTTTCAGTGCCATCAGCATCTCTTCAATATTAACACCTCCACAGATGGATTTCTGATTGCCTGGCTAAATGTGTGTATCCCCTGCTTCTAAATTATTATTGTGATTATCATTATTAATGGCTTTTCTGTTTGCAGTCAATTTACATCCCGCTCCTCGAGCGGCGGAGACGTGCCCGTGTCTCCCCGCCATCGTTTCCCCTCCTGCATTTTATTCCTTGTTTTTCTTTTTCTTCCCCCCGTTCTGTCTGAGAGGCCTCCGCTCCGAGGAGCGAGAATTTATTGAATCTCGCTGCGAAGTAGTATAAACCTTTCACTAATGTATTCTATATGTAAATGGAGGAGGGCGGCTCCGGCGCCAACACTTCATTACTCAGAGTGTGTATGTGTGTGTGTGTGTGTGTGTGTGTGTGTGTGTGTGTGTGTGTGTGTGTGTGTGTGTGTGTGTGTGTGTGTGTGTGTGTGTGTGTGTGTGTGTGTGTGTGTGTGTGTGTGTGTGTGTGTGTGTGTGTGTGATGAAACGCAGATATCGGTGCGACAAGACTCACGTTGGATCAAGACAGGAGTGACTGTTAATGAGCAGACATGACAGAGGAGAACACAATGTGACGGTGTGCGACGGAGGAAATGTGTTTAATTAGACCTGAAAGAAAGAAAGAAAGAAAGAAAGAAAGAAAGAAAGAAAGAAAGAAAGAAAGACAGTTAGCGTTATTGTTGAGCTTGTTGAACAAAAAGAGAAAATCTCCCCAAATAATTTTTTTGTCAGTTTTATGTCATTATGATTATTTTTTATTTATATATATTTATTTTTTCACCAGATATTTAAGTTCTACTTGAAATTGCCCGTTAATAGTGGAATAAGAGCAATTCTTAAAGAGTCAACCACTAAATCCTTCTGAAG
This sequence comes from Lipophrys pholis, assembly GCF_963383615.2. Classification (NCBI taxonomy): domain Eukaryota; kingdom Metazoa; phylum Chordata; class Actinopteri; order Blenniiformes; family Blenniidae; genus Lipophrys; species Lipophrys pholis. The sequence continues at coordinate 6,223,414 of NC_137639.1, read as the reverse complement.
GTTTTATCATTTCTGTTGTAAATTTTGCACTTTTTTTCTGCAGCTTTCTTTGAATAGACAAACACCACATCAAGCTTTCTACATGCATTGCTGCTAAAATACACTTGGAGGTGAAAGAAGCAAAGAACACTGTTAGAAATAAGACCGTCATCATCTGCATATTATGTAGTATTTTGATAAAAGAGCAAAAATATTCAGCTTTGGAGACATACTCCTGCAGATCATCACAACTGTTATAATAATATAGTCTAAAGTGTGAGTACATAAAATGTGTGCGTGTTTATTTAATACTTTGGAATCAACATTCACAGCATGTTAACAAACCAACAACAATCAAACACCAACAACCAAGAAGGGTCAGTTCCTCCCAGAGGTGGTCTGCATCTCAACTATTATTAAAAACCGTACAGATTGAATGATGAAATATGTTCATTTAAGAAAAACATTTCTAATAACATCGCATTGATTTCCCTGTGCATCCACCTCATCTTTACTGTAACATCTGGAGCTTATCAAGGTATAGTTTTGATCATATTTCTATGTTTCTGTTTTCTGTTTCCAGTATCCTATATGACCTTCTGATATAAGCAGCAGCTCGGCCCAGTTCAGTCGTCCAGTCCTGAGAAGGTTCTCCAGGTTTCTCACAGTTCTTAGATGATCTGTTGAACAGTCACGATCGCAGTTTGTGTCCAATACTTCAGTGATTGTGGAAAACAAGACCCCAGTGTACAGTCCTCTGAAACCTACAGTTTTTCCCAGATCCCTCCCCATGGCCAATCTAAGTGATGAGATTCCTCCATTTGCTCCACATTCCATCAGCAGTTTATAATATTAAGGCGTTTCATGACCTCGCAGTTCCTTAACTCCTCTGCTGACCTCCAGGAGTGTAAAGCTAAAGTCTGCTGCAATAAATAACCTAGTTGTTTACCTCCCGAATTGGTATTTAGGTAATTTGTATGTTTTAAGATCCTCAAATGAATGAAGTAAGTTACCAAAATAGAGGTTCTCTCTGTGTGTTGCTTTAAGTGAATCGTCATACAGCAGAGACATCTGACACACTTCCACTGATCCAGAGGCAGGGAAGTCGACCGAACCATCGGGAGGCCGTGGACAGGCTGGAGTGGGATATTTTACAAAATACAAAAGTATATATTTTGTTATGAAACGAGAACAGGTTATTTCACAATTTCTCTCTGTTATTTTCCCGCAGGCTCGAGTCACAGAAACTTTCTTCAATTCTTCAGCGATAAAAATGGAAATTTCTACAGATAGAATCTTTTCTCTTTTTTTTTTTTGTGCATCTTTTGCAATGAGGTTGATGTATGATGAAAAATAAAAAGTCTTAATTTGAGTCTTTTTGACTGTCCTCACTAGTCCTTGACATATGTCTCTCATCGGCGTTGAATTCCAAATGCAATTCTAAAACAGATTCACAAAATCTGGTGCTTGTTCTAAGAAATTGGAGACTTTGAGGTAAGTCTTAGTTACAGTGTGGAATAGTGCAAAGTGAGTTTCTCATCCTGCTGTTGGTTAGTTATGCTGTAAATTCTTCATCTCTATATTTAATTTAATGTATACATTTATACCTCTAAGGATGATGTGATAATCTTCTTTTGTCCTTATATTTAGTTTTTTTTTATACATTTTCCTGTACAGGGAGAATAAATTTAAGTTGACCAGATGTGTCTCTTTAAGATTATCTGTTTATGGACTATATATACATTTTATAATAAAACATATATGTTTGTGTCAAACTGTTTTGTTCCACTTAAATGCGCTTTTCCTAGAAATGTTCCAACAATTTACGGGTGAATTCATACAAAGTTGTGGAAAAAGTGACGGAAAAGTAGAGAACATGACACCGTGCTTCGGCTGCTTCAGACACAACAGGACGAACACACTCATGTTCCATGTGACATTATACATATTTGCTAACGGCGCATTAATCAGGTTGCGGATGCAGATATTCCTGCTTCCTCTCAGTCAATCTGCTCCACATGCAGATCAGCAGGCACATGTTGCATGTAGAGCAGCAGCGCGACACACGGCAGAACCTCTCCATCGCCGTGAGGAGCCCTTCTTAACCTGCCACTACAGCAGAGGACCCCCCCCCCCCCCCAACACACACACACACACACACACACACACACACACACACACACACACACACACACACACACACACACACACACACACACACACACACACACACACACACAAACACTTGCAGACGCACGCTTCCTCCGCCAGAATGAACGAGCGAGCGAGGCTGGCAGCCAAAGCATGCTTGGCACGGGGCCTAATGATGCCCGGCATGCGTCTGCTCTCGACAACGGTGGGGTAACACCTGCCAACTTTTACTAAGGTGTAAATGTCTCTATTAGCGAGCGGCTGGTCCCGCGTGTATGCCGCTTGGATCAGAGGAGGGACTCCGGGCGCTCTGGTTTCCTGTTCAGAACCTGGTAATCGTTGGGTCCGGTGGGCCTGTTCAGCTCTTTCTCTGCTGGTGCAGACAATCTCTTCACATTTTGCTGCTGAAGACGGAGCGGCGTGTTTCTGTTTGTTACGTTCTCACTGCGACCTTCAAGCCTGAAGAGCTGGGACGCTGAATCCAAACAGAAAGCCTAGCTTTTATTAAAAACACATTTTGATGCCAAAAAACACCTTTCAACACAGTGGAAATGCATTAAATCAGCTCCTCTTTTCACACTGTGTTTGGAGACTGTAGGTGGAGAAGTGGTTCGCGCTCTCCTCTCATAGCCAGAAGGTTGTGAACATAGAAGAAGATCTTTGAGTTCAGCCCATGAAAAATGGAAGCAAAAACTAAAGTGTTGCAGTTATATTTTTGTTCAGTGCATTTTATCAATATGAATAAATGGAATATTTAGTAAAGTAATGGAAACGGTACTCTATTTTCCTTCAGGACCTACTTTATTTAAAAGGTAAGGCAAGGTAAGGCCACTTAATTTGCATATTACATTTTAGCAACAAGACAATTCAAAGTGCTTTACATTAGGAAATGTGTACAGAACAAAACCAACGAGGAAGGTGAATAAAAAAAACAAGAAAGATGAGATCAAACATCAGAGCAATTACAAAGAGCCTTCAAAACAAGATGACATTTATTTGTCATGTTCCTGTACACAGATACATTTATTTTTAAACTGTACAATGACAAGCTTACTTTACTGGTTCCCAACCTACAATCAACTACAAGATACAGGATAAACAAAACTATTAAACTAAAAGATGAAAAAGAAGGGTTAGAGGTTAAGGTTAGAGTATCTACAGGAGTAGCACAGTATGTGCAGATCTTTTCAAGCCCTCAAACCCATGAATCCAGAGCATTTGACACAGAGCCCCATTTCCCGGACCTGTTGTTATAATAATTAACCTTAAAGCTCCGAACTCATCGGTCGAGTCTTTAATGGTTTGGATTTGAATGCAGACAAACTGTCTCTGGTGTGAAGTTCCTCATCAGGAGTCCTCCCCTGAACTCTGATCCAAAGTTCCAACACAGTAAATGTAATAATGATGGGATCTGGATGGGAAATGGCTTCTCATCTCAACACAAATAAACTTCCCACTGGTTTATAGTGCGGCTATATTTGTTTGATTAAGCATTACTGTAGGGAGCTGAAATGGGCCTCGTTGTGAATATCCCTTAGTCATGACTTCTCTCTGTACGAGTTCACACTGCAGATAGGAAATTGATTTTCATACAAAGATCAGGGATCAGTTTGTGTTTTTTATTTAATCCATCAGAAGAAGCAAATGAGCCGTGTTGAACTGCAACTCAAGCGCTGAATGGAACAACTAAATATTTGATATTTTCTCCATTTTGACCTTATAAGAAAAAAAACCATCAGCTTCCCACCCAAACGGTTTTCAGCCAGGGTGTGTGTGAAGACCCTTCTCAGGACAGAGTCCAGGCCAGCTTTATTTTCCTCCAATCATAATCCTGCCTTTGTTTTTCCAGCAGTCTTTGTATTTGCATTCACATTCAGTGCGCCTCCTCTCATATCACACCCACAGGACGTATTGTAGGACAGTTTGGTATATTATGCATACTGCAGACACCAGGTCACTGAATATGAATGGTATAATCCAAACTGGAAACCGATGGTATTTGCATATCCCTCCCCAAAAAAAACCATTGTTACATTTCATTATGCGTCAGAGAAGCCTATATTTCCTGGAGAGATGAATATGGATGTTTGTGTGCACACATTTCAATAATGCCATTTGTAACGCCATGGGATTAAGTGGGGGCTCTTCGGCTCAAGCACTGTTAGAATACTGCGTAATGTGGGTATCAGAGGTCTAATGAAGGGTTGAGTTTCTTTCTATTGGTTCACGGTTGTTAAGCCAATCTGTCCGACAGCTGAGTACACATGCTGGACTTGCACTGAATGAGACGTTGCTGGATCAAATCCCCGAACCAGTTTGGAGAAAAATGGGAAGCAACCAGGCAAACAAAGCAGCAGCTCCCAGGTGTGAACGTAAAGAGACACACGCTTTGTACCACTGTTAGCAGTGATGTGCTGTAAAACTAGTCTCCTCTTCAAAATGATACCAAGTAAAATCAGCCGGTGTCACCATACCAATAAAAAGCTTAATTTGTGAGGGTTTATGGACCTTATATGTGGTGAGAGAAGGGACTTGAAGAGAAGAGCAGGGTTTTCTTTCAAGTTATAGCTATTAAAACAACAGAGTGGAAAACAGTATTCTTTATCTCGACTCCAAGCGCCTGTACCTGAGCTTTGTTGTCACGTTCACTCTTTCATGGAAACCGTATATCCCAAGGCGGTGGCCTCTTTCAGAAGGATAATGCACCGGGACACAAAGCAAAAATGGTTTGAAAAACACAATTATAGTTTGATGTTTGACATAGCCTTGAAATTCCCCACATCTCAGTCCAATTGAGCATCTATAGCAGGAGTGTCAAACACGTTGGTGTTCAGGGGCCACAAACAGCCACATCTCATTTTGAATGGGCCGGAGCAATAAAATAGAGCCATAATAACCTCTAAATTCAAACTTTAAAGGGTTTCTTTGTTGTGCTGCAGAGTGTACGTGATCAAAATGACTATATTCAAAAACCAAACAATTACTAGTGAAGATTACAGTGAAATGTCCAAAAAGCTTCTCCTATAGCTGTTACATTATGAGTGTTTTTATAAAATATCAAAGAACAAAAGCCACTGAATTTAACTTAGTGTGAGCATGATGTTGTTCAGTTCACCAGAGAAATACAGAGAGTTTTTTTTTAAGATACGTTTCATTCTACTAGGTCAGGGAAGAAAGGGTGTTTCATTAGACAACACAGGAGCAGGCGTTCCACAACTATAGGGTGTGATCAAAGGTGGTAATCAATATTTAGAAGCTGTGTCCCTGGACCTGCTCAACACATTATATTGTGAATAAAAGACTCTGGGAGTGAAGTGCTGCTTCTGAGGGGCAAAATGTTAAAGAAAAAGGTCTTCTGACCAGCTGTTCTGAACAACGACTGTTGAGTCGTTCATGGTGTGACAATCTCACACAATATGAGACAAAGAGTTAGTTTATTCGTACAGTATGCTGCTCTTTACCCACAATGACATCCGAGACATCACCTGGGATCGCTGATGAACGCAACGCCGCTCCACCTGACGTGCTGTAAAAAGTTGTCCATGTACGGCGTGTTGACCTTTAGAGGTCGCAGATGGGGCTCCTGTCAGTCAGCTCGCAGACTGGTGCTGAGTCGGGGCAGGTCGGGGTGCGGTCAGGATAAGATGAACAGGTGTGAGTGGAGGGAGGGCCCGGCATGACTCTGTAACCTTGGTCATATACCGTGTGTGTGTGTGTGAGTGTGTGTGTGTGTGTGTGTGTGTGTGTGTGTGTGTGTGTGTGTGTGCACGAGTGCATGAGTGCGTATCTGAACACACAGGTTGTGCAAACAGATAGTATACTTTAAAGAAACAGAAAAACGTTGTGCAGAGTTCAACATAAGTAACAACATTTACAGAGTCGACACCTGATGTCTCTGCAGAGGGTGTGTGTGTGTGTGTGTGTGTGTGTGTGTGTGTGTGTGTGTGTGTGTGTGTGTGTGTGTGTGTGTGTGTGTGTGTGTGTGTGTGTGTAATGGTGTGTGTGGGTGGCAGTGCAGTCCAGCTTATTTATACACGCTGCAATGTGAGAGGTGGGAATGTGGAAGTGTACGCAGTGTATCCAGTGTTGGGTTACGTCCGCTGTGACACAGCTGTGTTTCAATCAACACGGCACACAGCGAGACTCCAGAAGCGAACACGCTCTGTTGTTACAAGCTGGGAAGCTCCGGCCGAGCTGGCTGAGCAGGTTTCACTCCAACTCTGAGACACAAAGACATAAACAATGTGTCTTCACACTTTCCAGTGGCAAAATACGAACTTACATTTATTTTCCACAGTTGTATTGAACCATGACATGTACTTCAACCAAAGTACCTCCCAACTACAACCTATCCATCCATCATGCTCGCAGTTTGGGACGTAAAGAAGCTCGGATATCCTTGGCCAATGCAACCACTCAACTCCTCTGGAGGAACCAAGATGCCCCAGAACAAATAAGAGATATATTGTCTCCAGCAGGTCCTGGGTCAATCTCAGGGGCTCCTCCATGTGGGATTGTGACCTTCTCATGGCAGAAGGGGCTGGAGCAAAGTGCTCAGGTAAGGTCAGCCATGATGGAGCGGTCAAGAGTGCACAGTCAGACTCACACGTACAGAAAGTGAAACACAGAATAGTGTGCCCCGTCCAGACGAGAATTACAGGGACCCGAACTATAACTGACCTCCTATCATTTCCTCACCTGCTATTTGCCCATCAGGATGGGAAATCCCCATAATAACCGTGTGACAAACTCTGTGACAAACTCTTCCCAAAATGCTTGTTCGTTAAAGTATAAAGTATGTGCAGTATTGAGCATAAATGACCGAAAGATGGAGTTTCCAGGGTCAAGATATATTAAGGCCCCATGTAGGCAACAACATTTTGAAAACTATGTCCGTTTGAACGGAAACAGTAGCAACGCTGAATATTATGTAGTCAGCATGTAGTGCCACTAGTGGGTGCTGTTGGCTGTTTTTGTAATGAAACCACACACACTCACATGCGCACAGAGAACAATACGTTATAAACATTAACAATGGGAGCACGCTGACATTCGCAAAGACAGACAACAAATTTGGATTGTCATTACGTTGACTGTCAAATATAAAACTACCAAGTCCGAGGAGAATATGGACTGGGAGTCATGACAACGCATTGTTGTTGTTGTTCATCGACTGAGCATGTGCAGAAGAGCTGTTTACTACGGCTGCGGTGTGCATGTGGAGAAGCGGCGTTTCAGAAAAGTTAGGAGGCAAACACTGTTGGTAATGTCCATCTACTCATGCATGTATAGAAGAGCTGTTCACTACCGCCGTGGTGCACATACGCAGCAGCAGGGTTTTCATCGTTTACATGGAGGAGTTACGTTTTCAGGAACTTCGACCACCGTGGTGTTTTCACTTGAAAACGTTGGCGTGTAAACGCAGCCTGAGAGGACATCACTGGAGATCAAGAAAAGAACTATCTTGTGATCTGGACTAATCTAGACGGTAACATCAATACGATTATTAAATGCAACACATCAGTTTATTGCTCTGACTTGATTAGATAAGGAGTCGGAACTGTAAATAGACCTGCATGCTTGCTTTGATGTAACAGATGGGAGGAGTTTATTCAGCAGATTAAAGTATTTATCGTAGAAGGGTAGTTCCTGATCAACCACTTTCCTCTGTCAACCTAAGTATTGAGCTGGCTTATTTTCTGGTATCGCCTAATCCACATGTCAACAAGGTGAGGTGTCACCAGCTTTACTCCCAAACTAATGTGACTAAAGAGCTCGGCCGGCTCTTGTGTGACCGTCTAAAGCGACGTGGGACTTCACCTTTGACAAACACGATTAATATCAAAAGTTGTTACAACCCAGAAGAGAGATTTTTTGAGAAAGTGTGGGCTGCCCAAACCTTTCTTTGCTGTGGTCTTTAAATATCACTTCAATGCCTCCTTTGTTCTTTGTGCAAACAAGCTTATCGTAAACAGGCCGTACGCGGCGCCGCAACGAGAAAACGATGACTTGCCGGGTCTCATTTCTCCTTTTATCTATCAGCGAGCTCCCTCGCCTCCAATCCCCCCACCCCCCCCCCCCCGCCCTCCTCTTCCTCCCACGAGAACAAACAAGCGGCCCGACCTGAGGAGTTACTTACAGTATCGGTGCTAAACACACACATTCCCCCGCACACACACACATACACACACACACACACACACACACACACATACCTGCACGTTGCGCTGACCGGATGACGGATGAAGAACCTGTCCTGAGATTACACACTGTGCACCTGCACGTTGCTCAGGAAGAACCGTTTTTCCCATCAGCCACTTTTCCAGGGCACAGTCGTTCTCGCCGGCTGCATATTGGTGAGAAGCGTGTTTCTCTCAGCCTCCTTCCCACTCACCTTTAGGTATCTTTGAAGTACTGAGTAATGAAATTAAGGCTTGGAAATGAAATTCAGGTATGGTATTAAGTTACTGCGCACTGCCACATCAGTGTTTTTTGGCTAAAAACAAATGCTCAGCAGCTGGGAAATGGTATCAGTTTGCAAAAAAAACAAAAAAAAAAGCATGCAAAAGGGATCAGAGTAAATCGTTTAAAGGAAATTGACTCCCAGACATATTGAATAAGGAGCAACTTTGGTCGTATATTGTCTCTGCATGGTGGAGACCTGCTGAGCCTATCACAAAACAGCTCACCGTTTGATAAATACACACCGGAGCAGCAGGAATATTTCCTTATTAGAAATTCAGAATCCCTCCAGGAAGAATATTGGACACAATAAATCATTTAACACGGCCGACCGCCTTCACTAATACTGCCGCATCAGCAAAGCACAGCCGAGTCCTATATGACCATCAATTATTAACACACACTAACATTACCAGCATACACTCTTCTGCTGCACACGATAGATAGATAGATAGATAGATAGATAGATAGATAGATAGATAGATAGATAGATAGATAGATAGATAGATAGATAGATAGATAGATAGATAGATAGATAGATAGATAGATAGATTTTCTCCTCTCCTGCCTCAGTCTCTAATCTTCCAGACTAACTAAGTAGGATCTGGATAGAATCTGACACGTGGATTATGAGGTGATTATTTATGGAGACTTTTTAATTAAAAGAAAAACTGCTTATTAGGAATTCGCAGTTCCCTCATTAATAGCAGGCAGAGGAAGAGTCTGTGTTGTCGGAGAGTTGGCGGGGAGCACTAATGAGAAGGTGGCGAGCGGTGGGGGTTGTCGGGGGCTGGTTACAAAAAATGGGAGCGATATAGAATAAAAGGTGGTTGAAATGGTGTCAGAGGTTTCACATTTAGCAGTTGAAAGGGTGTAAAGGTGCTCTCAGTCCAGACTGATGGTGCAAGGGTGGCACCCGATCAGCTAAACTGGAATCCCCTACGCTGATCTTTATTTTTTCTTTTACCAGTGGGGCGAGTGATTGCGTAACAATCCTAGTATCTGGTTGCAGAGGCCTCTCCCATTGTGGATCTTCACCATCCATCCATCCATCCATCCATCCATCCATCCATCCATCCATCCATCCATCTTCTATCCCGCTTATCCTGTCCAGGGTGGCATGGCGCTGGCACTGATTCCAGCGTACTGTGGGCGAGGGCAGGATACACCCTGGACAGGTCGCCAGTCTGTCCGGATCTTTACTAAAACATTGTAAATGTGTAAAGGTTTGAGTTTATGGTCAACAGCAACATTTCCTGTGGAGGTTAGGATTATTTGTCCACAGCATTCATCAGACCAGAGACTGCAGCTTGTCCAGCATTCAGAAGCAGCGTGAGGAATCCCCAGAAATGAGTGTGAGAAGCCCAAAGAGAGGTGCTGCACCCAGCAGCTAGAACAAGATGGTTGTTTGGTCCATCTTCATTAGACGGTCGACAGGATTCAAAGGCAATAGCAGACCGGTTGTTGGGTCATGATGGAACTTTATGTTTAGGGCAGGGGTGTCAAACATAAGACCCGTGGGCCAAAACAGGGCCAGAAGAAGCTCCAATCCAACCAAGCAAATTGGAAAAATATCACAGAAAACACAGATTATTTTCCATAAACGTCTTAAGAGTAGTGGACACGACACGACACGACACGACACGACACGACACGACACGACACGACACGACACAACACTGAGATATCCGTGATGCTGCCTCGTTGCTATCAAACTAGCCTCAAAGCCAAGCTGTCAAAGTAGAATTTTTTATGCATGCATCAGAGAAGCTTTATGGACATTTCATGGTATTTTATACCAAAGAGTTTAATTAAAATTCACTTTATGTTGAGATTGTAGTCACATTCTCTCGTAATAATTTGGTTTTATGAAAATAGAGACATTTTCATCACGTATACTCGGCAGCACAACAAAGAAGTAGTTTAAAGTTTGAATTCAAAGGTTATTAAGGCTCTAATTTACCGCTCCTGCTGCACGTGGCCCCTGAACTAAAATGTGTTTGGCACCCCTGTGTTAGGGTTTGTTGGACTCTGTACGGTGGTGGAGTGGTTAAGACTTTCCCCTCACAGTGAAACGGTTGTGGGTTCAAGTCTGATCCTGGCATTTCTGTGTGGAGTTTGCACATTTTCCCTGGATAATCTGGATTTCAGAGTCGATGAGTGTATGACTGTCTTTCTCTCTGTGTTAGTGACCTGTCTTCAGCCACTGTAAGCTGGGATTGAATGGTTGTCGGTTTGTAGTGTCTTTATGATTTACGAGCCTTGGATGAAGTTTTTACCAGCCTCTGAAAAACTGCTTCAAATTCTTCAATTGATTCAAAATGCTTCAGTGAGAGCCCTGACAGGAACTAGCAGGAGAGAACAACCAGGCGCCATCGTATGTTAAAGAGCTGTTAAGGCCAATTCATACTCCATAAGAACAAGACGAAAGTTCGGCAGTGCGGGGTCCTGCCGAACAAAATTACTTAATTTCCTTCAGGCCAGTTCCCTCTGGCCGAAGAAATTTGTTCGGACTAAAACTCTCTCTTTTATTACTGAAAAAGTTCAGAGAAATGTATTTCTGAAAGCACTGGAGGCCAGAAATAAACTGTGCAGTTGAAAAGTTTAAACGCTGCATCACAGATGTGTGGCTGCTGCGAGGGGGGCGTGGCCTGCCACGAGGGGGCGTGGCCTGCCAGTTCGGCAGCTTCTTATCGGAGTATGAACAGTCCTGCCGAAAAAGCTTTTTTTTCAGCAGCTGGCTGATGTCACTGCCGAATTTTCTTCTTGTTCTTATGGGTTCAAAAAGGGAGTATGCAGGGGCCTTGAGTCCCGTATCAAAGAAGAACACTTGGTTCTCAGAGTGCTGCCCCCTGGAGGTTCCTAGGTTTTCTAAACGTAGAATGGAATCAGAGCTTTCAGCTTTCAGGCTCCTCAGGTGGAACCAACTCCCAGTTTCCATTAGGGAATCTGACACAGACTTTACTTTGAAGGTTAGGCTTCAGACTTTTCTTTTTAGTCAAACTTACAGTTAGAGCTGCTTCAGGACACCCTAGTGATCTATACTACTTTTTTTTTCTCACAATATAATTGAATTGAATTTATGTGAATAGTTGAATCACTGGCGTCCAAATCGATGAATCTCACGTAGCAAATTAAAAAAGTGAATGATTGAGCAAGGTACAATTCTTTTAGAAATAAAAGTAAATAAAATAAAGTTGAAAAGTTGGAAGAATAAAACACGAAATGGTGCATTATTTTAGAAGCGTTCGTCTCTCTGAACCTACGCGTCGACGCTGTGTGAATCTCCGTGCTTCATGATCCTGGACAAAAGAACTGTGGGTAACGATGCTGCACGCCATTACAATGCAAATAAAATGTGAGGTTGATTTGGAATGTAGTTAATTTGAAAAACCGCTTCACAATAGAGAGAAAGACCTCAAATGACTGTGCATTGTAGCGTCGTCCTCCTCCTCCTCCTCATCACCCTCCTCATCATCATCATCATCATCATCAGTAATATTGCGGTGCATTAGTCGGAGACAGGCAGTGTCTGTGGAGGAGGCAGCTCTCTGGTGTGGATCACATCATGAAAGAGAAAATATCACACTCTGAAAAATGACAAACCGATGGAGCGTGAAAGCATGCATTGCCGAGCAGCAATTACCGTCTCCTCGCGCGGCCCCTGCAGAGAAACTCCACACAGAGCACGTCTACGAGCAGCGGCGTGGTTTCACCGCGCCAGCCTGCAGCCGGCGTGTGTGTGTGTGTGTGTGTGTGTGTGTGTGTGTGTGTGTGTGTGTGTGTGTGTGTGTGTGTGTGTGTGTGTGTGTGTGTGTGTGTGTGTGTGTGTGTGGCGTGCTGCATCAGGAACTAAACCCTGCTGCTTTGAATAAAGTGTTTCGATTTGAATGCGATTGTTGTGACATGAATCCAGAAAGTCTCTCACGCCGGTCAAATGAGGTCCAGAAAACAGCGAAAATACCCTGGGGGGGCGGGGGGTTTGAGGTCAGGCTATACACACACACACACACACACACACACACACACACACACACACACACACACACACACACACACACACACACACACACACGGCTGAGCCAGTGGCGAGCCCTGCTACTGGAACTCTCATATTGTCTCAGTCCAACAATGCAGCAGCTGGCACAAACAGGGAGCTATTTAACAGCCACCAATTGATGCTATGCCACCAGGTGCTACTGTGTGCCTTTCCCATCCTCATTTTATGCATCAGCAGAATTTCGTTTGCCTTTATTTTCATAGCTCCAATGCTGGAAAACAGGAGGGGGCGGCGGTGGAGGGAGGGAGGGAGGCCGCCGTAAAAGCTGATATTTACACCCGGCTCCTGAAAGAAGAGGGCCGCATGAAAAGGTGTGACACTGTACTTTCACACGCTGCAAAGAAACACAGATAGATAGATAGATAGATAGATAGATAGATAGATAGATAGATAGCCCCAGCAGCATAGCAGCCCCCCCACCCCCACCCCGCCCCTCCACCCCACCCACATCCTCTTTCCCGTCTCTCTCTTTGCACACTTCTATGCCATGCATGTGAGCATTTGCATGACTCGTACATGTTTACTACGGTGTTTGCATGTGCGCACAGATGCAGGCGCCGCTGGGCGTCTCCGTCTCCCGGCGTGTGCGAGCGTCCGGACGTTTCCCCGCTGTGTATTGGTGTCTGTGTGGTGTTGTAAGCACCAGAAATAACACACTTCCATGGGACCTTTTAAATGGACACCATCTGTCTCTATCAGGGAAGGCTTTGGGAAAACTAATGCTTTGGCTCAGATGCTTTTTACCGGCGGCCAGCCGAAATAAACCGGCATCATTACTCTGGAAGGGCGAGCGAGAGGAGACGTCTGCTCCAAAACTATCCTCAGTGGCGACATTTTCCTCTTTCGTGTTTTGCTTCTGATGCCTTAAAAGGGGTCTGGCTCCCTCTAAAAAAAAAATAAACCTAAATGCCGGTCAGAAAAATTCCATCTCGTCAATATTCTTTAAGTGTTAACAGTGAAATTTAAGGGTTCTCGATGCTGTCCAAGTAATTCAGAGTTATTTTTTCAATAAATTCTTCAGGAGAGCAGATATTTACTTATACATTGTCTAAAGATTGTGTTAGTCTGAATTCTCAAACATGCAACACTTACAAATCTGAGCCTCTGTATAGAAAGAAGAAGTGGAAATCAAAACATTAATTGTATTTCTGAAGCTATAGAAGTTGACAAATTGAAAAGGTTTCAATTTAAATCCGTTTATATTTATCTAAGTCTGGTGGCCAGTGTTACTTAACAGTTTGTACACACCAGTTACCGCAAATCTGCACATGTGACAACATTTTAATTACCACTCGTCACTCAGTTGGATGATTCATTTTCAATAGATCATGTTTGATGTTTTCACTGATGCATTTATACTTCATTAGGTACCTTCCAAACCAATCCCATTTTATTTAAAAAGCACATTTAAAGACAGTACAGTGTACCAAAGTGATGTGCAAAGAATAAATAAGATGGAAAAGTGTACAGTTTACATGTTTATATAAAGTGGATAACAGATATAGACAATATAATAAAACAAACACAGTTAAAACAAATCTAGGTGAAAACCGTCTAGAATAAAAAGTCAAAGGCCAAAGAGAACAGGAGGGAGGTTTCCCGTCTGATGGACAGAAAAAAGTAATTCCACAGCTTCGAGGTAAAAACTGCAAAGACTGGGTCTCAGCTTATACTTGGATTTAGTCTTTCTCAGGAGCAGCTGATCAGCTGACCTGAGAGAGTTAGAGCGGCAATACGGCTGGATCAGCTCAGGCAAGCAGGCCGGGGGAAAGGCTGTTCACGCATTCAAAAGAAAATGAAAGGATTTAAAAATGGATCGTAAAATGTGCAGGCAGTCAGTGCAGCGACATGAACAGAGCAGAACAGGTAACATGATTCTTTTTATTTCGGGGGTTAAATATAATTTTTGTCTGTTTGAAAACCACAGATTTCATTTAGATTTTTATCAGACATTAACTTCTAGTGTCGCCGACACAAACTGGCCATCCTGGTGAAAATTCACTAAACATCCATATGTGGTAAAGTTGACGATATTGAAATATGAAGAAAAACCAAAGATGTCCAGTTTGAAAATTTCCTGAAAATTGTCGACGTGACATGAAAAAATGACTTCTTGGATTCCAAGAAAAGCCTGAATTCATACATACATAACTGCATCAAAAGATTGAAAAACTGAATACTTAATGAGATTGTGATTTCACAATGGATTTCTACACTTCATGTCTCTTTAGAGTGTCAAGTATAGTACGTAGGCCCGTCAGCCAAAACGAGCCTCAGAGCGGTGCTGTCAGGTTGGAGTGTGGAAAAAGCTGCAGGAGACGTTTTCTGGACATTTTACTGGGTTTTGGACCAGAAAGTTTCATTAAAATTCACTTCATGTTGAGATCGCAGTCATTTTCAGCAGTAACTGTTTGGCTTTGTGAAACTGTAGACATTTTCATCGCGTATACGCCGCACCACAACAAAGAGAAACTTTAAAGTTTAAATCTAAAGGCTATTAAAGCTCCATTTCACTGGTCCGGCCCACTTACATTGCAATTGGACTGAATGTGGCTCCTGAACTAAAATTAGTTTGACACTCTTGGGGTTGCTCTTTTGTCTCGTGATCTGGTTGAATCTGTGCAGGTTTTTTATTGTTTCTGATGAAAGCATATTGCCCAAAGCCTTGACATATCGACACAGAGCAAAGATTTTAATCTTCAACCGTCTGATCGAGAGATGGTCCACTTTATCAACGGAGCCACTCAACAGTCGCAAGGTTTGATTTGAAGCCAGGCGGGCTGTCAATGTGAAATCTGTCAATTAGCGACGTACTGACCCGTCACCAAGAGGCTTTAAAAGCTGAAACAGATCCGATTGAGTATAAAAGTATCTGAAATCTAAGATGACAAGTTGAAAACAGTTTTCGACTTGTTGATATAAATTATAATTTAAATATCACCAAAGTACTTTGGGTTTGAATTACCACTTCAAACAGTGGAACTGACAGCAGCAGCTATTTGTTTGCACTTCATCACACGTTTGCTGTTGTTGAAACAATATTTCTGTAGTTTTCTTCTGAATGCAGATGTTAAACATCTCTGGATTACTTTCCTAAAACAACTACTTTGGACCATCTGAAAATACAAAAGAAACGAAGAAGAAATGACAGGCCCAAGAAAATTACATTTAATGCCATTTCCACACATTTTTTAGATCTTCTCTATATGGGGGAAGAAATGAGAATATGTGAGGAGATTGAATTCTCTGATCATAACTGAAGGGATGTAAATGTTCTATTCTCAAAACAGGGAGGCGGAGCTTAACGGACACAAAGCCTGTCATGGTTATATTGTTCCAACGCAAACACACACACACACACACACACACACACACACACACACACACCCACACACACACACACACACACACACACACACTCACACACACACACACACACACACAAAGGGCAGCACCTGGGCAAACTCCGTGTCTGTGTGGTCCCACATTAAGAGCTTATCATTCATTGTAATGGCTTCCTATTTCCACTGTGTTTCCGCCGCCATCTCTATTGTCTTCGCACCACAACACGAGCGACCCGACTGCAGCCTTGACCGATGCACCTGTGCCCTCCATGTGAGCGTCTTCAGTGCCCCCCACCCGCCCGCCTGGCGGTTCATTAATCAGTCCATCAGCCTTGTCCTGTGTGTGTGTGTGTGTGTGTGTGTCTGTGTCCACCTGTCTGTCATCCACACTACATGTGTGACAGCTGTCAGCCCCTCTCTCTCTGAAAGCGCTCTGCCTCCGCTGTCAGCCACACTGAGACAGACGCAGACGTGATGTGATGGCCACACTGTCTGATAGCCGCCGGATCCTTCACGCTTTAACTGGGCTTGACTGTGGATGAGCCTCTAAACTGCCTGCTGCAATAAGGGACACGTCCAAGAGAATGGGTTTGACCCCGAGGGTCATCTCGGAGATTAAGCCTGTTGGTGTGAGCTGCCATCTATTCACACCTCGCCGACACACGCACGCACACACTCACACACACGTACACTCGAGGCACGTAGAGAAGGATTTGATCCCATCACATATGGACATGTGCTGAAAACGGGGAGGAAAAAGCTGGTTTGTACTCGAGCTCCTCGGTGTAACGCTATGTTTGCACACATGTTCCTGTGTTTGTGCTCACCTGTGCTGTGTGTCGTCTGCAGGGGGAAGCAGACATCACACACACCCACACACACACCCACACACACACATACACGCCAGAAGAAGACACCCTTGGGTTTTCTCCTGACTTTAAGCCTCCCTAATCCCTGAAAAAGATTTGCAACAGTTTGACGTAATCCTTTTGCATTTCAACCCTCCGAGCTCCCGAACGCCTCCTCCGCCAACAATGCACGTAGTGATAGCTCGATGTAATTAGAGCCGTTAAAGGTTCTCCGACTATAAAACGGTTTGTTCATTTTTAGCGCCGCTCGCGACACACAAGATTCCTGATTTATGTGGTTATTAGGATACGTAATGGCTCATACTGCACAGCGAAGTACCAAAATCTGTGCTGGGGAGCCAACAAGGGGGGAAGTTTCATCCCACTTTTTCAACAAACAAAACTGTACGTAATTGATACTCCTCATTATGGCTCGTAATGTGCAATCATATATCAACACGGGGCCTGAATAACAGCTGTAAAAGGGCACATTCACGTGTGCTTCATACCATAATTGAAGGACAAAGCTTGTGCGCAGCTCTACAGTCCCGTGAGTGGCGCAGATCCGTGTCAATTACAGCTCGTACGAGTGTTTTTCATCTGCTTTCAGAGAGTCAGGCGACACACCTGAAAACACTGTTATTCCAAAAGGAGGCGCGGCAGTGAGGGACTTGTCGGAGAATATAAATTCAGCCGCCATCTGTATCGTGTCTCAGCGCAGACAGGCCTGAGTGGAACGAGCTGTCGTGTCAGAGGACGAATCCTCGACGATGTACGATTGAGAGGATTTAGGACAATTCAATTCAAAAGAAGAGTTTTTTGCACAAGGTTTGCTCTGCAGAGCCAAAGGTCGTCAGTGTGCGCAATAAAGATGACGATGATGAAGAAGATGAAGATGATTGTTCTCACCGTCATGTGTCTTATTTACACTTCCACACCTTCCACCTCGTTGCTGTCACAGCACATCACATGTTGTCATCAGATCTCGCTTATACTGCTGCCGAAAAGAGCGTTTTCACAACTCTGTGTGTGTGTGTGTGTGTGTGTGTGTGTGTGTGTGTGTGTGTGTGTGTGTGTGTGTGTGTGTGTGTGTGTGTGTGTGTGTGTGTGTTTTCCTCTTGGCTCTGCCCGGACCGTTTGTTCAGCAGCTGTTGCGGCTGATCCCGGTTAACACAATAGAAACAAACAGACAAACAGCAGACTGTGTTTCATTCTTCTTCTCTGCAATTTGTCAGGAATTCATTTAATCACTCGACAAGGCGACAGTCTGAACAGCAAATGTGAGGATCTGTCACTTCTTGCCCTCAGAGACACTCAGATGAGGGCGCATTAGAAAAGTGGACTATTCGCCCTCACTTTCTGCCCCGAGGCTCAGAAACGGCACACAAAGTGCAAACAGCTGCATTTAAACCACAGCCTTTTCAAGTGAAAATCCAAAACTCGGGTTTTGGGTGTCTTTTGACACAAAAACACTGCTCAGGCTACTGAAAATGCAACGTTGTGAAGATGGTCGTCTCTCAAGGTGGAACTTTTCGAAAATACTCAAACTACCTCCATGGACACAGGAGGAAAACAATACTTTTTGAAAAACGCTGCGTGTAAATAGTTCTTCTGCACGTGTGAGTAGATTGATAATAACAACAATGGTGGCTTCCAGAGAGTCATGACTCCCTCTCCCTATTCTCCCAGGACCTGCTAGTTTTATAATTAGGAGTCACCCGGAATAGCAAACGGACTTCATTGCCGGCCCATATAAATGTCCGCCATTGTTAATTTTGTCCGATCCCCTTGGGGGGATTTTGACCGAATGTCTCATCGGTAGCAGCCAGACGAAGGTGGGAGCTGCGAGCAACAGCGCCAACTCATGGCCTGGCATGCTTACTACATCATTTCTACCATTTCCGGGTAAATGAACAAGTTTTTAAAACGTTCTTCCTGAGACTAGTTACAGCTGCTGCCACTGTCAGTCTGTGAGGGATGAGGTGGGGGTCTTGCTCTTGCTTGAGTTTTCGCTTGCCTTTTAAAACCATAATGACCAAAATCAATTCTATTCTAATAATCAGAAATCAGTGGCGCGGTGGCTGGTGGTCTCGCCTCGCGGTGAGAAGGTTGTGGGTTTAAGTACCACCGGGGCCTTTCTGTGTGGAGTTTGCATGTTCTCCCAGTGTGTATCGGAGTTTCCTCCCACAGTCCAAAAGCATGCTGGTGATGCTGCTTTGCCCCAAGGTGTGAATGTGAGTGTGTGTGGTTGTCTGTCTATGTGTGTGTGTGTGTGTGTGTGTGTGTGTGTGTGTGTGTGTGTGTGTGTGTGTGTGTGTGTGTCCTGTGATAGACAGGGGGACCTCCAGGGTGTATCCTGCGCTCGCCCATAGTGGGCTGGGATTGGCTCCAACTACCCGCCACCCTGAACTGGATAATTGGGGTAGAAGATGGATGGAAATCAGTTCTGACTAGTTGACCTAGTCCAAATCAAACTAGACGGAATAAACCCGTGGTCGTGTTTAAAATGTGACGTCAATATGAACACAGAAGAAAGTGGAGAGTAGAGAGGAGCAGCGCGGGCAACAGGCAGCCTGTGAGGTAGAAAACACAACCCATTCTGAGGTGTGTAGTCATAAATCACACACACACACACACACACACACACACACACACACACACACACACACACACACACACACACACACACACACACACACACACACACACACACACACACACACACACACACACACACACACACACGCTCCCCCTCCATACGGCAGGCGCGTCTGCAGGTGGGAAGATGATTACTCACCACAAAGCACCGGGTGGACAGCAGCAAAAGGAGGGCGTTTAACTGGTAAACTTTAATGCTGGCTCCACAGGAGCACCAGAGGGAGGAAAGAACACACTCATGGTTCACTGTACACGCTGAAAACAGACAGGAAATTGGTTATTTGGGTGATTGCTGAACACGCCGCAGGGCAGTGAGTGAAGTAAACAACATTTCACTTCCAGGAGAGATTTCCTGGACCTTCCATATTTGGAGCAGGAACTAAAATGGCTTCTTAATATAGAATCGACACATTTCTGACATGATGAAAGGAACAAGTTGTCTTGATTGTTGGATTTTTGTGCAAAAACAGACATTTACAAAAAAAAAAAAAAATTATTTATTGACACAGACCCGCGTATACACCTTGTCAAACCTGTAGGGGGCAGTGTGACAAGGAAGCATGAAGTCATGATAGCCAATCAGAATCTTGGAGAAAACACGACATCGCAAATCGTGTGACTTATTTCCTGTTCATCAATAATAGCGTACGGCTCGTCAATTTGGAGCGATAAACAAACGGAGCTCCTCCTGAATGTGGCGGTAGAATGTTAAACAAATAAAACATAGAAGAAGAAGCGTTCGATGGATCCATTTTTATCACAGCGTTCAAACTGTAAGCGCAGGTCGCACACGTAAGACGCCCATGATGGTTCCGTCATATTGTGACGTCGTTCTCAAATCTCTACTGTGGCCAGAGTTTTCAGAAATCATGGTTTGTGGAGACTCGTACAGTTTATGTGTGAATGCTCGGCCCAAATGCACAGAAATATCACAGTTTTTTTAAAAACCCTGGTACTCTGATTACCTCTGAAGTGTTTCCACTTGTCAGTCTTTCCTACCAGTGTATTCAAGCCCCCAATCTCTTTGCTCTTTGTTGTTCATCGGCCTTGTTTCCATGGCACTTAGCCTGCTCCGTTCCCAGTTTGATCCTTTTAGTTGTGTTTGGGGATAGATGTTGCTCTGTTGTGTTTGGGTCCTTGCCAATGCTCCCCGACACTCACTATCACACTTATTCACACCGAAGGTCGATGTGGAGTCACCGGTTAGCCTTGACTGCATGTTTTTCTATTGTGATCCAGAAACAAAAACATCAGGAAAACATGTTAGGGAACATCCTAGACGGGGAATCCTCAGTCCAGAGTGTGACCCATCACTTCATTCAGGTCTAAAATACATGTCTTATAGCTTTCAGCTCTTCTTTTATTGATTCAAAATAATAAATACCCAAGAGAGTCATTTTTGTTCCCATGAACTCTTGAACACTAAATCTGGGAAAAACAAACTTTATGATATTAAGCAATATATAGTAAATGGATTACACTCATATAACGCTTTTCCACCATGCAAGCAGTCCCCAAAGCGCTTCACACTGTTAATCACATTCACCCAAACACACACACATTCACACACCAATGGAGGCGGCTACCATGCAAAGCTACTCAGTCCACCCAGTGGGAGCAGTGCCTTGCTCGAGGACACTCTACCAACCGAGCCACAGTCGCCACAATATCCATAATAGAGAGAAAAACACTGATTGTTCAATTAATACAGATGGTATTGAAATGAATGGAGTGAGGGGAAATCTGAGTTGTAATGGTGGAGGAATGTTTCACCTGGAAAACACACATCAATTATTCCAAAGTTAAAATATCAAAAACTATTGCTGTATTATAGAAAGTAAAGAATTTTTTGGGCAACAAAGCATTATATATGGTATTTAACTCTCAGTTTTCATATTCGATATGTGTTCAAATTTGGGGGAAAACAAACATCCAGTCACTTTTCATTTCACAGAACCGTTAAAAGAAAAATCAGTCAGAAATCATCCAACATTTTTCACACAGT
Source organism: Lipophrys pholis (assembly GCF_963383615.2). Taxonomy (NCBI): domain Eukaryota; kingdom Metazoa; phylum Chordata; class Actinopteri; order Blenniiformes; family Blenniidae; genus Lipophrys; species Lipophrys pholis. The sequence goes on along the minus strand of NC_137639.1, from coordinate 6,201,907 downwards.
TACAATTGATAAAATTTCATGACGCAGTAGATTATAGTATTCTGCAGATAATGTATAAAGCAAAGAAAGAGCAAACGATGCTTGAAATAAATTTTCCAAAAGAGAAAGTAACTATAACTTAAAAGGAAGAGAAATCTTTAAAAAAAACTACATTTAGGACCAAATTAAAGAGAACGCTGTATTTCAGGAAAAAGAGTCTAGTTATGCAACAATTATAACAACGCAAAATATTACAAAACACACAGTACATTTAAATCATCAATTAAAACAAGGTTTTTATTAACGTTCAATGACAAAGTGTTTATGTATTTATTGATTTAATTTTGTGGTGATTATTTTGTTTTGATTAGTTTTTTGTTTGTTTTATTAATATAACTCTGACGCAAGTGATGGTGGCAATGTAGATTACTCTGACTTTATATAGGCATTTTGCTGGTATGCAATTCGATTTCAATGGGAAGGATTAAATGAGATGAAGAGGCAGAGCATTCAAGCTAATCGTCCTTCTGCTTTCTATTTATTCAAGAATTTGTAAACGTTTGTCCTGCATATTGTATTATATTGTTGTTTTTTTTTATTAGAAATGAAATAAGTAAACCTAAACTCTTTTCACAGAAAGTGATAAAAAATTTATTTCCACAATATTGCTTGTTTCTTTAAAATTAAGTGTGATACAACTTCGCTGGATAACACTTAGTTATAGTTCATGGAGATTGTGAGAGCTTTTTAAAGACATCCAGTGAGAACTTCATTTTGGTGGCACCTCCCAACATATTTCATTCTATCAAAATGGCATGTATTAGGGGGTTTGGTCATAATGAATTCAAGATACTAAAAAACAAAACTCAATAAACCTTAAAACAGCATTTAATACCACCTACAGGGAAAAAACACCACGTGAAGAGGGTTGAAATTTGGACATAGAACTAAGTACTTCCTAGGAAACTGGCTTATGCTTTTAATTTACTGTTTTTACATAAGATATAAATCCTGTATAGTGATTTCTTCAGATGGAAGCTGAACGTACCGGCATGTTCCAACCAAAATAATCAAATAAACTGATATTTGAAATGTTCTGCACAGAGAAGGTGATGAATCTGGTCTCGTCTTCCTTCATGACGCCGTTCTTCTCTTGAATTTATGAGTGTGGTAACGTCTGGCGTGTTGTAATGACGTCTGCTGTACGATGGCAGCATCCTCCTCATGCGTCTGTCTCCATGTACGGCCCATGCATCCTCATTAATGACCTATTTCATGGCACATTAATTTAAATGATTTTAGGGAATGCAACATTAGCACATCCACCAGCTCATAACTCTTTTTCAGAGGGCAACGTTTGGACGCTTCCGTTTCTGACATTCCCTCTCATTCCACCGTCTGCAGCTTGGTTCCACAGACCAGACGTGGCTTCAGGAAATATATGTTTGAGGCTCCTGCAGGAGCCTGATCACACGTGTGGTTTCTGAGTGGTGAGGTTTTCTTCTGATTAGCACTCAAACAAAGCTGATTTGTATTTCTTGCAGATTTCACGCCGACAAAGCTGCTGAAGTGTTCCTGACTGAGTGCAGCTGGATTTCTTCACTGCAAAAACAGAAAGCACTGATTTATCTTCTGATTTTTTTTTTTTTTTAAAGAATTAAAAATGACTATGAACTCATGGATGTTTTTTGTGTGATTATGATTACTATTTTTACACAGACATTTCAATGTAATTTGAGGCATTTTAATTTTTTAATTTAGGAAATTGGTTAAAAAGTGACTGATGCTAAAATATATATATAACATTTTTTTTCTACTTTATCCTCAAGCTGATAATACATGAGGAATATTATAAAACCAAATGGACTGATAAATAAATACAAATATCTTTTATGTCTTTTTGCCTCTGCTGAACATTTTCAATACATACAATACAGATTGTGAGTTAAATAAAAAATGTTCATGCTGCTTGTAATGCATCTGTTAGTCTTTGATTTGAATACATTATTTTTTAGTCAACTGTACACGGAAGTTTGTGCTTTTTTGCGCAAACCTCACAACGTTCACTTGTGTTTGTCGTGTTGGTTAGCAGAACTAACTACAAGATCTCCTGGTAAACCGTGGACTCAATCAATGACAAGTTGTAAGACATCGTCCAATTTAAGGTTTTTTAAAGCTTCATGCTGTTGCAGTGGCCAAACGTTTTCTTTTGACCACACATCTTTATACAGCCTTTCTGAGACGTCTGGGGGGTTTTAGGAATTCAGTAAAATGTCCCATTCTGACTGTTTTACTTGGGACTGTTAAGTTGACGCTTTGTACAAAGTACTTTGTTACCTGGTGGGCGTCTCCACGACGCTCACAGGAAGACGACACACACGTCAAAGCAGCATCGCTGCTCGTCTGCCCACAAAATGCCAAAGTGCTGTTTGTCTTCGGAACCCCAAAAAAATAGCGGAGGAACGGGGGACTTTTGTTACTCATCCTGCAAGATTTGAAAAGGGACCCATTGTGTTGCTGTGTTGTTGTATTTTGTTTTTTTACACAGAAGACTCTATATTTCTGTCATTATTTTATTCCTGAGATTTCAAAGTTAATCTTGTTTCCTTGATTGTCGAGGAGGATTATCGTAGGCATAATAAAGCATGTTGCGAAACCTATCTTTGTGTCTTTGATTATAGACACATTATTTTGCTATTTAACTGACACTTCTTCCCTTCTAGAGAAGCTAAGCTTTATATATTGTGTAAAGTGTTATTTCAAAAACAACTTTGGCTAGGAGATCCTAAAGGTCAAACAACAGCCCTGTTTCTTCAGGGTCTTCTCTTCTGTGTCGGAAATGGCCTCTTCTCTCAATCCTCAGCATCATTCATCTGCTTTCCCTTCTCCAGCTCTCCAGTCTTCTTTAACCCTTTAAGCCCGGGCGTCGCGGAGCAGTGCCGCGTCATTGTGCGGACGCATTATCTTTCATTACGTAGCAGGAAGAAGCAGCCTCACCGAGAGTTTCCAGGGTAAAAACTATCGTGTCTCACGTCGGTCTAATCCCAGCTCACGGTCCCTATTAGTGGGTGAACAATCCAACGTGGGTGAATTCTGCTTCACAACGATAGGAAGAGCCGATCTCAAAGGATCAAAAAGAAAAAGAAAAAAGCAACGTTGCTTTGAACGGTTGGCCGCCACAAGCCAGTTTTACCTTTTTACTAGGAGCTTTTAAGTAAACTTTTATTTTTCACATTTTGCGCACCAATGTCGTTAAAACTAGCTATGCTAATTGAGTCTGTGCATGTAGCTCTATTGCCCTCTTGTGTCACTGGCAATGATTTGATATTGTTGAGCTTCTGAGCCTGAAACGTGTTGGCTGATTTAAAAACGTAAACATATTTCCTTGCCAGCAGGTGGCAGTAGGTAGCGCATTAATACTGACCCTGATAATTTAAGTCAATAAAGTGAGTGATGTGCGGAGAGGTTGCGTTGACGACAATGCGATGAATAATTATTAGAAAAGGAAAGATTCTGAGTCTGAATTGGGTTCGGACAAAATTTTAACCCAGAGGAAGAGGCAATGAGTTAGTTAGAGTTTTCTGTTTTAATTTTTTGATATTATTGAAATACTTTTGCTCAATTCTTTCATTGAAACATTTTGTTTAGAACAAAAACTATGAAAACTAAAAGTATTGTCATTAAATATGCTGTGTCATGTTGTAACTTTATTGGTAGTGTGCCGCGGGATATTTCGAATGTAAGAAACCTGCCGTGGCTCAAAGAAGGTCGAAAAATACTGCATTAGCATGTGTAAACAGCGAGTGCTGTCAGCCGATGGGGGGCGCTATAGGTCCACAGGGAAACTGTCTCCGTACTGCTGCTCCTGGGTCTTCACACGAATACTCATTTTCCACACCAAACTTTTAACTTTATAAGAATTAGAAAGGCCTTTTTTTCTCACAGTGGAGAAATTCTGTTATCAGGTCCAGTACATACTAAGATACATCCGTAAACTATACTAGTATTTGGCACAGCATTGGGGTGGTTAATGTGATGTCTGTCAACGTCCCAGTGGCAAAGCTGAGGAAACCTGACGGTGTCATCTTACTGGCTGCATCTTTGCAATCACGACGTCTTTAGTTTGCTCAGGGGTAACTTTTAAAGAACCAGCACTTGCTGTTTGCTGCGCTGAGGATGTGTGTGCTTTTTGGAGGCATGGCTGCATACATGGACAATAACACAAGTTTTCCTTCTTACCGTAATTCTTAGTGGAGCTTAAGTACGTGGTCCAACAGGTACTGGATGGTCACTGAAGCTCCACATAGACCAAACGGCATCATCCTGTTGGACCACAGTGTGGAGTAGTGAAGGCAGTTTTTTTCTTTTGAGTCAGCAGACAACAGAACCTGAAATAACCATGGATATGAATCAAGCATTCCCCTTTAAACCACCAGGTTACCATGGTTTGTTTCTCTCCAGTGATCTTTACAGTGACTTTACAGTGACTGACTGATTCTGAGGCGGCTTTTAAAACCATGGCGCTCTGGACCTGGCATGATCCTCCTCCTCCTGATAACCTGCAGAGCTTTGATAATGCTACCTCATCCTCAACATCGCCCTCCTTTTTTTGTAGGGCAGCATCAATTTCTTGCTGCTCAAACTGTATTGCCTGCAGCTTCTGCTCCTCTGTCCTCCTTTCCTTCTCTGTGGCTTTGGCCATTTCTTTGAAGCAGGCTTGCATGTCTGCCTTTCGTTTGTGTAGCGTAGAGGAGGTAAAATGATATTGTTACCAGAAAACGGACTCGACAAATCAAAGCCACTCTGGGAATTTCACCCGGACAGTTACCCGTTTAACAAGACAGTGGTTGGTTTGCTTAAAGGGGCCTAGGATTTAAAAACACATTTCTTATTTAATCATTCTTTTAAAACAACACACACTCAGTAAACTCCACACAGTAAAAAGAGGAGAAGGGAAAACCTACTCAGGCCTGAGACCAAGTGGACGGACAAGAACGAGGGGAGGGCAAGAAAATGAAAATGAAATCAACCTAACCCATAAGAACCCAGACCCATTTCTCCTTAAAGGAAAATCCTGTGGAATATATCACAGACCAAGTTGACAAAATAGAACAAATTTCCATTGTTTTTGTTTGTTTTTTATAATACCCCTAAATGTCAACGATCTGTGATGTTACATATGTCACTTTGGACCTTTATGGTAAATTTATTCTGCCTTTAAAAATAAGTCAACAGTTATTTTTGCTTCATAACAGATATTTACTTTTTAATTTGCATGTTCACAACATTTGTCAAAATTATTACTTTGATAATGTGGTTTAACAACAAATAGTTTTTCAGCTTTGATTTCTTGCAAAACAACAACTATGTTGACACCACAGTGCAGAAGCCAAGGATAAGGGTTTTTTACAGGATTGTGTCATCTGGAACCAGGTACAAATGGCCAAGAAGGACAAGAGGAATCTGCATGTGGTTTTCTTAGACCTTGCCAATGGGTCAGTGCCTCATGAGGTGCTGTGGCCAGCCTTCAACTTCTTCAAAGTCCCTGAATGCATCACAAGGCAGGTCAAAACGTATTTCCACGATGTCCAGTTCTGCGTCATAACTCGGAGGGCTGCACCATCTCCGAACTGGCCTTCACCATGGCAATGGAGCTAATCGTCCGAGCATCTCAGTGGGTGGTTGGAAGAAAACGCCTGAAGAACGGACTGCGATTTCCTCCAATCAGGGTGTATATCGACGACATAACAACCACAACAACAACAAAGGCATGCACCAAATGCCTTTGGGACAAACCTCAGGTAAACATCAGCTGGGCAAGAATGGAGATTAAACCTAGAAAATCCTACAGTATCTCAATTGCCAAGGGCCAGCTTGCCAATGAGAGGTTGCAGATCAATGACGAGCCAATTCTAGCAATCCTGGGGAGGCCCGTCAAAAGCCTTAGGCAGTGGTACAACACTGATCTCAAAGATTCCATACAGCTGGAACAACTCAGGCAAGATATGATCAATGGCCTAAAGAAAATCAACAGCACTGCCCTCGAAGGGAAGCAGAAGCTCTGGTGCTTTGAGTTCGGCCTACTGCCCCACCTAATGTGGCCAATTTCCATCTATGAGGTTATCTTATCCCACGCCAATCGGCTGGAGCGATTGGTGAATGCATAAGTGAGGAAGTGGCTTGGAGTACCAAGATGCCCCAGCAGCATAGGCCTGTATGGCAATGAAGCTCTATTCCTGCAAATCTGAAGCCTTGTGGAGGTGTACAAATGCTCTAAGACAAGGCTTGAAATGACCCTAACAGAATCCCAGCAACCCTGAAGCACATCCTGGTGAGTTGTGGGACCAGCCTTACTCAAGGCAGATACACCTTGTTCCACAACCAAGTGCTGAAGTGCCTAGCCACTGCACTGGAGAGCAAGAGGGTAACCACCAATGAAGCCCAGACCACCATCCGGCAACCAGCATCATCCGTACGAGAAACAGCCGCCCAAACGATTTCCTCCAGACTCAGGTCCACTGAATGTGGCCCGTGATTGAGAAATGCAAGTAGACCTAAATCAGAGGGTCACCTTTCCACCTAAAATTGCAGATACCAACCTGCACGCAGACCTGGTCCTTTGGTCCAAATCCTGTTGATGTGTTTTCATCGTTGAGCTGACAGACCCCTGGGAGGAAGCCATCGATGAGGCATTCGAAAGAAAAAGTCTGTGATATGCAAACTTGGCCACTGAACCAGAAGACCGTGCCTGGAAGGTATACGTGCGTCCAGTGGAAGTGAGCTGCAGGGGATTCGTAGCGATATTCACCACAAGGCTACAAAAGGAGATGGGAATCAGAGGACAAGCACAACAGAAGACCATCAAAGAGCTGGCAGCTACAGCCGAAAGAAGCAGTCACTGGATGTGGCTGAAGCTGAAGGAGACGTCATGGGCTGCCAAGTGACCTCATGGAACCTCCGATGCGATGCACACCCAGGCCTGATCAGCCTGCGGTGGTCCAGTCTTGGGTGAGGGTGTATTGTGATAAAAGGCCGAAACACCCGATGAAGCCGGGGTGCACAACTGATGATGTGTCATATTGGAGGGACCAGGTGGTCATTTTCAAATACAACCCCAACCAGGAGAACATCGCCATCAACAGCAGTGATCTAATTCATCAAGGGATTTTAACAACTAGTCCTCGTAAGAATACCATGTCAGAAAAAGGTAAACTAAAAAAAAAAAAAAAAAAAAACAACCACAGCCTTATGGAGGACTTCTCAACAAGCAGTATAGTGCTAGGTTTATGAGTTCTCAAACAAGAGAAGAATGATCAGTGAAAACAGTGAAATACCTGCCCTTCAGGTAATATCTCCTCTTCTCCAGATCGCAGACTCCTGTTTGTTTGTGGAGTCGTTTTTTCAGTCTGATTCAACGTCCGGCATGCAAAAGCAACCAGCTGTTCTGTTTCCAGTCGAGTCTGCTTACCTGGGACAGCTCCCAACTCAATGTCACAAGCTTCTGTGTAAACGGCAAAAGGAAGGTTGAAATTAGGGCTGGGTACCTTTCACTTTTAAACAGATACGGTACCGATACCCAGAACCTGGGAATTAATACCTCTACTGAATGATACCAATTTTGTGTGTTTGTTTTCATGTGGTAATGAATGATAATTTTTTGAATCTTAGCAAAATGTGCATATTCATTTCTCAATATATAAACTTTAACAAATGTATGTAAAAACTGAATGAAAAAAACCCATCCAACTGTTTAGACTTGGACTTAGAAGTAAACTTAGACTCGACTTTATATATCCCTTGGGATGACTCCCTCAGGGAAATTTAAGTTCAAGCGACTTTGTAAAAGAGGAGCAGCACACAGAGGGCAACTATGGTCTATGACCAGCTCCTTCGTCTTGGAGGTGTTGAACTCCAGGTGGTTACTGCGGCACCAGACGGCAAAATCCCCCACCAGACTCTGATACTCCTCCTCTCTGTCATCCCTGATGCATCCAACGATGGCTGCGTCATCCGCGTACCTCTGTATGTGACTAACAGACGTTCTAACAGAAGTCCGAGGTGTACAGAGTGAAGAGAAGAAGGGCCAGCACTGTGCCCTGGGGGGCTCCAGTGCTGCTGATCACAGTGTCAGACGTGGTGTCTTTCAGCCTGACATACTGTGGCCTCTCGGTGAGGTAGCAGGAGATCCAGGCCACCAGGTAGGGGTCCACTCCCATGGTGTTTAGTTTATCCTGGAGCGTAAGGGGCTGGATTGAGTTGAAGGCACTAGAGAAGTCCAGGAAGAGGATCCTAACTGTGCCACTTCTGTTGTCCAGGTGGGAGTGGGCCCGATGTAGAAGGTAGAGGATGGCTTCCTCCACACCAACATCTGGCTGGTAGGCGAATTGCAGGCAGTCCTGAGCATGTTGCACCTGGGGCCTGAGGAGGCTGAGGAAGAGCCGCTCGAATGTCTTCATTAGGTGTGATGTGAGTGCCACCGGCCAGTAGTTGTTCAGCTTGCTGGGCCACTTCTTTTTAGGCACTGGATAGATGCAGGATGTCTTCCTGTGGGCACTCTCCCTAGCTGCATGTCTGCAGTGTTTTTTCTTACTAATGCAGAAAACAAAGCGCAGCTCCACATCCTCCGATTCCTATTCCTTTCCCCTCTGGAAACATTGTGTGATCGTGTTCCATGGAGGGCGAATAATTTTAAAACAAATAAGCAATCTCTTCAACCTGGCAAAACATTTGGGCTGAACCAGGCGCTTCATCAGATTAAAAGTATTCTCACCGCTTCATGTCACAAATATTTCAGCGAGCGTAATCTGCATCGTGTTTCAAAAAATGGAGCCTCTCGAGCATTTTCTATCAGCCATACCGCTCCGTTGGCTGAACCCGCTACTGACATCATTACTGGAACTTGGTCGGTACCTATAAAAGTACCGGATTTCGGTGCTCATCCCTGGTCAAAATCAGGGCGTTTCGGTACTGGAGGAGAAATTATCAGCCAAGGAAGCATTTCTAATGGTGGCCTCCCTGAGATCATGATCAGGCAGCAGAGGAACCAGTTAGCAGGCACTTTTGCAGAGAAAAATGCAAGGCGTGCTCCATGCTTGGTTTGTGAATTTAGTGCAGGTTCCCTTTAGAAAAGAAACAGAAGAATGGACACACTTCTTGTTAGTTTTGAACCAATAGTAATTCTCAGAGACATTAAACTGCAGGCCGGAGAAATAAATTAAGTTAAGACCAACCACTTCAGGGAAAGCGAGGCTGTGAACAGGAAAGACAACACGAGACACAATGCTACTGTCTGGGCATGATGATAATTATGATCGTCATTAACTCCATCCTAAAGGTTGTTGTTCTTCTCCATCTGTCAGGTCCAAATGTCCAAAGGTCCAGGGCTTCAACACATCCTGCCGTCCTTTTTATCCTGACCATACCGTCTCATTGAATAGAGTATATGAAGATCCAGGGTCTGGAATTGTGGTATCTTCCCATGGACCAATGCTCAATGACACCATCAGCTGGCAGGGGTGGGAACTGTCAGAAAGGAAAACTGATTTTTTTTCTGTGGCGCAGAAGGTGATTGCTGAGGGCCTCCAATAGGGAGAGTGCAACATACTGGAAGAGGCTTGGTACTGCTCTGCGAGTACTAACTCTATAGAAATGGTTATTGTTATCTGTTGGCGACTCTTTTAGCCTCGTACGGCAGAGCTATTAGGTCCATTAAAAATGTCGTAACCAGAGCTTTTCTCATTGGGTTCTATCCATTTGTTTTGGTTACTCTGACCAAACTCTGCATTTGGGAGCGTGGGATTATACCGTTTGAAAAGTCCAGTCATGGAACCATTAGCAAGACTAAATTTAGTGAAGCCAAAGGAACTCAGGATGTCCTCCTTTAAGTGGTCATACACTTGGGCTGCAGAGAGCTCTAAATTCAGATAGGTTTTGAGAGCCTCCCCTGATAAGAATGGCACCAACAGTCCAACACGTGTTTGGCCATGTTGCACAAACTGCTGTGGCTTCAGAGGGAAGAAGGTGGGCTTCAACATCACTGGCCTGAATGTGTCAATATGCATTTTGCTTTCATCTTTTCAGGAAAGTAGGTTTTGTAGATTATACATTTTACACTAAGGCCCTATATTTAAACAACAACGTTTTTCAAGTGAAAACGCAAAACTTTCATTGCGTTTTGAATGTCCGTTTGCACGGAAACGGTGCCCAAAGCCACAGGCACTGATTTATATATATGGCCATGGGTGTCTAATTAATATTGTAGCTGTGAGAGAGCTCAGAAGCTCTCTTAATCAGGTGGTTTAACTACCTTCGATGTGGTGGTTTCGGGGAGTTACAGTTTTTGCATCTAGTGATCATTTTGTGACCTGGTGAATGTTGCATCCTTCAACTACCACTCTTCTCAAAATATCAACATGTATATATGTATTACTTTGAATAGGACAGATAGTTGTCACATGAGCAAGCAAAGGAGGCAGTAGAAAGAAAAAAATCCCCTTTAACAGGAAGAATCCCGCAGAACCAGAGTCAGAGGGCGAGACTTGAAAAGACTATAAAAGTCTTACCTGACCCTCAAAGTACAGCCTCCCTAACTGAGGCCCTGTCCTCATGAGCCAAGACGATCTTCTTTCACCCTCTCATTCTTAAAATAACTCTGTCCACATGTCACTGTGAACACGACTCAAAACGATGTTCTACTTATGCCAGGCCTTTAGGTGGCGCTGTAACCGCCACAGAAATACACCAATACTGCAGAAGAACGCACGGAAAATACTCCTGCTCATCCTCGCATTTGAGAAATCCCTCAGTAGCTTTTGCAGCACGACCTGGAGGGTCCGCAAATGCGCATCTTTGCTCATCCACACCTCAAAGAAAACTAGTTGTGCGAAATGCTAAACTTTTCTCTGCATTCAAACTTTTTCCTGCAACGTCCTTGTCTGTGCTCACCTTCATTAAAAAACACATTTCTCCGCATTACATCAGCACACATGACAGGAGTGTTTTTCCCCTCATCTAAACACTCTTTTCTTTATTCAAGTGTTGGTTTGAACAGAGTTGAAGAGGCTCTCCTGGTTCTTTCTGTCTTTTTTGATGTATTGCTTCACTTTGCATCATTCTCACGATAAAATCTGAAATCCGCGCGCTGTTAGTGTGCAAACTAATGTCCTTGTGTTTCCTTTCTCCTTTTTTCAAACGGTCCCTTCATTTTTCTCACTAGATTTTTCTCACCAGCTCCGACTCAAAGACAGATTCATTGTGCGCACGTTCATATTTCCCTCTGATCTGTTTCTCGTCTCCCCAAGTTCACCGTGCTGAAGCCTCTCTGTCCTCCAGCAGGAGCGCCTCCATTTTTTAACCAAAGTAATGTTTCCTTTCATCGCCTGTCGCCTGGGTTTCTGTCAGCTGTCTCCTCGCACACACACTCACACACTCACACACACTTTCTCACGCTCACTAACTATATGACAGACCGCTCTCACAATGACTCCTCGACTGTCTGGAAAAAGAGCTCAGTGGCACTTTTTTTCCACAAATTGGAGGTAAGAAGAAACAAATAAAGAGGAGACATTGGAACTATATCCTGTCAAATACACTCAATATATACTCTGCTTCACACACGTGCACGTACACCCTCCCTCCACCTCTCAACGTGCACTACAACAAACAGTGACAGCTGTGGCGGTGCAGCAAGATGGACTCAACCCTCTTAACACTTCATCCACTCAATCTCACACACACACACACACACACACACACACACACACACACACACACACTTTCCCATTCCCCATTAATGAGATCTGCTGCTGCTGTTGCTTGTTTCCTGCCATCATTTGTTCAAATGTCAAAATCATGCACTTGTACACTGGATCTGTTGTTGTTCTTTTGCTGTTTTGTTTACCTGTTTGATAATCAATTTATTGTAATATCTGGAAAGTGCTGGTGTCAGGTTCATTTGATCTCACAATGGTAGGAAAGTGTTTGGATCGGTGTGGTCACTATGTCATTGTTGTATCATCAACAATGGTTGTCTGTTGTCTTTCACCCCAGCTCATCTCTCTCTCTCTCTCTCTCTCTCTCTCTCTCTCTCTCTCTCTCTCTCTCTCTCTCTCTCTCTCTATGTGAGCGTTCCCGCCCCAGTCGTGTCCGGCAGCCATGCCAGCTTCCAACCCTGAAAGGTTCTCAATCACGGAATATTGTTTGCCCAAGCTGCCGAACGGGTCAAGGAGGGTAAAAAAAAAAGAAAAAAGAAAAGACAATGGGGACTCAAATAGATTTTTCAAATATAACCTTAGAGTTGGATTTGTTGTCAAAAATGTTGTAGAAATTTCGATGTAACACAGAGGTCGTATTGAAATCTCAACATGTTGTTTAGACATGAGTTCGCTAATTTTCCCAAAATGGTGTTCTTATATGGTGACGAGCTTCGAGTGTGTAAATGTTCCTGTTAAAGCTGTTAAAAGTATTGTCATCATTGAACTAATTCTACACTTTGCTTTATTTGAAATTACAACAAGCAGTAGAAAGAGTTTAGTACAGGTTAGGCGAGGGTTGGATCTTTAACTCGCTCCCTTAACTTAATTAACTAAGTCGAGACAAACGAGACAAAACAACAAGTAAACTACTTCAACATTAACACTTTTCTCTCAATAAGATTTCACACATTCCTATTGATCAGGAACAAATGCATTAAACACGGCCTGCAAACTAGAAAAACAGTTGTCGTGTATACGAGCGTCTGGCTAATTTCCCATCTCCAGTTAGGTTTTCGCTTAAAAGCAGCACAACATCAATCTCTAGCGTCTTGTTTCTAGTTATAGCATCATCCAAGGAAGGAGGAGATTTTTGACTCGCATGGTGGAAAATTAAGTTTTCTGTCATCGCTTTTACCTCCTGTAGTTTGTAGTACAGAACCTGTATGGAAACCGAGGTGACTGTGATTTGTCCTGGTAATGTGTTTAAACAAGAGGTATAACTATGTTTTTGGCAGTGAATTTCAATAAATGCAGTTGCTGATGAAATGTTATATCCTCAAGGTTATTTCTTTATTTTTTTCAAGAATATTGAAATACAAGGCTCTTTTTTAGTGCCTTCTTATATTGTCCTGTCATAAAATCTGTGAGGAAGGAAACACAGAACTGCCTGTTTTTCCGCCTTGCTGAGGCACATTTTGACATTTCCAGACTTTATGATCAATATTTCAGCTCCCGATAATCAAAATTGAGGGCGTGTCGCGGCAAAATTGTCGATGTAAGGTTTTTCCAGTGTGCACATCAAAGTCTCATAATAAGATCCACCAGGGCGGATCATGGGAGGATTATGGGATGTAATTAAAGGGGGTTATTTAATGTTTGCTGTCATTTGCAAAGGGAGGCTCTTCATAAAATCACAGTCATATCTAATGCACATTATCACACACGTGTGTTACAGCAGGCTTTATGTGTGCTTGTTTTTAATACACCCACCCACGCACATGCACACACAGGCATCACACTGGGATGGAGGCAATAAATGAAATATGTGAGCGTTTAAGCCACATGTCAAGCTTTTTATTGGACAATTTTGAATAATTACCCGGGTTTAGAAGCTGTGAATGTTTATTAAAGCCAGCAGCATCATCTTGCTTTAATAAGGAGCTTATTGGGAGTTTTATCCATGTCAGATAGAGTTGTCATTCTCACTGATAGGCCACAGCAATAGGAAACTTATTGAAGGCTGACATTGTTCCAGGTTTTCAGATTTTTTTTAATGTGTGAACATTATAATTTTTTTGTCTGGTTAATTACTAAATACGCCGATACAACATGTACAGTATGTATGTGTTTATTTTTTTAACTAAAAAACAGTGAATCTGATTCAGCCAATCGGCACAGTGGACGCATTAACCTTTGAACTTACTACTTCCTGTTATTGAGAGTGCATTTTCCTGGTGACTGCATAACTTACTTATAGTAATAAAACATGGAGTGCTTTTTGCAACAACAAAAAAAGTGACAAATGTATTGATTCCTTTGCTCCAAACTTCAACAACCAACATGTGGTTTTATTATGACGTCTCATGGTGAGTGATGATTATTGTCTATTTGGTGGTTTAGATCTGAATTCTGACTCCTTCGGCTCTATGCTGTGTTAATTATTATGTCATTAAATCCACTGAGCCAAATATTATTCTTTCAGTGGAGGTTTTGGTGACTGGCAGCAGCAGTTAGTGTCTTTGTGTTTGAGGCCCAAATGAAAACGTTCTGTGTGTTTTGCTTCCTGCTGCTGTCGAGGCTCCATCAGTGACATTCTGGTGTTAAAGTTTATATTCAGTGGTGTGTTTAAGTGGCCGGCCTGTAAACCTTTCATCTTTATCACTTTGGCTAAATATCTTGCGTGTTGTGTCGCATAATATTGTTTTAAATAGTGGACCTTTCACTGTATGTGCCCGACTGTTACGTGCACATTGTCGGTGTTCCAGTAGGAAGTTAACTAGAGATCTAAAACATCACCGTCACTGAATGATCGAGCTTCCAAAAGGATCAGCAGAAAAAAATCTCTGGCATCGCCACTGCCCTGAAGCCTGCATGGGGCAAAGAACAACACATTTGCAGGACTATGTATTGATTTGGATGTGAAAACAGGATCATGAAAAGCTTTTGAATATGATTTCAGCCTGTCTGGGGATTTATTTTTTTAACTATTGAAGGCTTGAAATATTTGGCCATTTTGGTCAGTTTTACAGTTCCCAAACTGATTTTTATTCCCAACAAAAGACATTTAACGGCTTTAAAAATGTAAAATTTGAATATCACAAAAGTCTGTGTTTCATTCCAATGATGCCTTAAAAAGGGTTTTGTGAGTAAAACCAAGGATGAGCTGGTGAAACGCTCAGTTCTCAATAACTTCCTCAACTGTGATGTTTGATTAGTTCTTCTTAACAGACTTTTAGAAACTAGGTCATGAATAAATGTGTCTGACTGTGCTTTATTTTAACCACACAGTGTGTCTCTGGTTCAACTCCTCGTTTCTGGGGTTTTTTCCTCTGTGGAGTTTGCATGTTCTCCCTGTGGGTGAGTGGATGATGTCCAAGTCCTCCTTTTTCCTCCCACAGTCCAAATACACGTGTTGAAGGCCCAGTTTACACCAGTTTACACCACAAGGTTTCTAGTGAAAACGCACCATTTTGATTTCAGCGAAGTTTCAAGTTTACACGGCAGTGTTTTTAAAATGATGTCTGCAAAACTTTTCTGGAACGAAAACACAAACCTGATTTCACTTGAAACGTCGTCGTGTAAACGGGTCCGACGCCTTCAGTTCAGCGGTAATTGTGGTGGTGTGTCTTCAGCTGGCTCTCTTAGTCTGGACTTTGTGACAGATCAGCTGTTTTGAATAATTCTGTTTGCACAGAATAAATGCGCAGTATAGCAAGATCCTTGTAAATGAATCACAAAGTCAGTTGGGATTGTCATAGAAGATGGATCTGCTGCATTTCTGTATCTGCAAACATTGATTTTA
Source organism: Lipophrys pholis (assembly GCF_963383615.2). Classification (NCBI taxonomy): domain Eukaryota; kingdom Metazoa; phylum Chordata; class Actinopteri; order Blenniiformes; family Blenniidae; genus Lipophrys; species Lipophrys pholis. The sequence goes on along the minus strand of NC_137639.1, from coordinate 6,186,433 downwards.
TTTTTTCTTTTACTGACCTTATAACCAGGTGATGGTTGCGCGGTTTTGTAGGTTTTAAGCAGTCAGTGGCTGTCAAGTAAAATATGTCCAGATACAGATGAACAAATAGATGTTTTGGTGCTTGGATGTTGGCGTGTTGTGTACAGAAACAATAGAACCACCTGAAAAAAGTGAGATAAGAGTGACAGCAGAGCACATTTTCTTTAAAAGACTCCACGAGTGTAGGAGGAGCAAAACGCCAAGCTTGTTTTCCTTTTTGAAATACTCAATCTTCTTCGCCTTCTTTTATTATCCTGTGCTGGTGTCACATCTGATGAGCGAGGTCGCTCTCAGTCACCCAAAATGAACATCAGGAGGAACCTCGGCGAGCGGCGTGGGGGCGGGGAGGCAGACGAGAGGAGGATTTCTGTGTCACTTGTTTTCTCATTGCTCAATCAGCCTGTTATTCTGCCTGTCAAGACACATGTGCATCTATATGACAGTGTGTGTGTGTGTGTGTGTGTGTGTGTGTGTGTGTGTGTGTGTGTGTGTGTGTGTGTGTGTGTGTGTGTGTGTGTGTGTGTGTGTGTGTGTGTGTGTGTGTGTGTGTGTGTGTGTGTGTGTCAGACTGAATCCGCTCGCTGCCTCCAATGTCTGTTTGATTCAGTGAACTTCTCAGAGAAGACACTTTTTAACTGAACAAATCAAAAAGTGCCTCTCATCCCACAGGAACAGGGTGTGTGTGTGTGTGTGTGTGTGTGTGTGTGTGTGTGTGTGTGTGTGTGTGTGTGTGTGTGTGTGTGTGTGTGTGTGTGTCTGTAAGTCGGTAACAAGTGGAGGAACGTAATTAACTTGCCGGGGCGTCTCTGGAGAGACGGCAGCACTTTGCGATTCTTTACCAACATAAATTAAAAGGATGCAGCCTGAGGCGAAGTGAGACACTGACAGCCTCTCAGGCCTCGCAGCCTCCGCAGATTTCCCATCATGCCTCAGGAGCACCTGAGTGGACGAGCGGCGTTCCTGCCAATCATTAATATGCTCTCCATGCGGTAGCATTTGCATACTTCCCTTTGCTTCAGTCCATCTGAAAAGATGAAACGGCCTTTCAGGTTCAGTGCTTGATCAATACCAGCAGCCGTCACTCTGAGGTGTCGTATAAGTGTGACAGCAGCGGATCACGTGACTGTCACACGACTATGTGCAGTGGTTCTCCTCGTGTAATCCAGCGGCAATTAATGGGGGGAAAACTTCCGTGGCAGCCAGTTTAATCTCATTAACCACAGTACACAGTGTTTTTAAGCTTTGTTATTTGTCTGTGCATTCAGCCCGGTCTAGACAATATGCCTTCCATTTCACAAGGAGGAGCCCGACAAGCTGTTTATGAGATCTTGGGGGAAATGTGATGCAGCAATATGGCAGGGCTTACAGATAAGCCTCCCTCCGCAGCGCAAAGTCAAACAAGAGAGAGTCGGTCCACCGCCTGCAGGCGCTCACTGGCGGTGTTGACACAGTCTCCGCCCGGCGCAGCCATATTTAGACACGTTTTTACAGAAAGATGGCCGAGATGGGATTTCATGTGCAGAGCTCTTTTAATTCTGTGCTTCCTGTGTCTTTTTCGAGGACTGTAAAGCATCAAACACTTCGGTTCATTCATCATTAGCGTGTCTTTTTTCCATTAGAACTGTTGATAAATGATGATCGGATTAATCATTTAAGTCAATGAAGTGTCTTATGAGGAGAAAATTGATCTGAGACTCAAGATGATTAGCTTTAGCAATACTTTTTGCCATTTACCACCTAAACGATTGACTGATTAATTAGGAAATGATAGCGTGATGATGACAATTCTCATTAATTGCCAATCTCGACACACCAGCGCCTTGATAAATAAACACACCAAAGACGTGAAATCTTCGGCTGGAAGAGAAATATTCCACATATACTGGGGCTCTTTTTATACTGTAGAGAAATGTCCGGTGAGTTCTGCTGCCAGGAAACTTTTTAAAAGCTTCTGAACAAAAAGCTAAATAAGTAACATCACAACCACGAAGTACGACAGTTTTGAACCATTTCATCTACAGCAGAAGTCTCTAACCCCGGACCTGGTGAGCTCCTGTCCTGCAAAGAGAGAACCTTTGAATTATATTGACATGGAGAGTGCACAGATCTACAGAAGGTAATCTATCGACTAATCTGGTCAGACATTCCCAGAAAGAGTTTTGGTATCAACCAAACACCACATAGTAACACTGATATCTGCGTATGTGTTCCCTCAACTGTCAGATTCAGCTCTCAATGCTGCTATATATCTTTTTTTAATCTCTTTTTTTTTTTTTCACCATGTGCATTTTTTGTGTTCACCATGTTCTGTGTGGCGCTTTTACTGTATGTTTTGGTAAATGCAGATTTTTGAAAACGCTCCAACCCCGTCTCTGGAAACGGGGGAAAACACACGTTTTCTGAAACACTGCTACTGCGCACCACAGCCGTGGGGTATATAGTGCATCTGCACATGCGTGATGGACAATGACAACCATGTTTGCATCATTTCCAACAATGTATAGTGACTCCCAGTCCATATTCTCCCGGGACTCCAATCCAACGTCCTCGTCTGTCCATACGAATGTCCGTTCACTCACCATTGTGAATGCAGTGTATTGCTCTCTACGCCACGTGTGTTTGGTTTTATTCCTAAAATAACCAACAGTGCTAACTCGGAGCCCGGCATGACGACGACATCGACGTGTGAAACAGACATCCGTTTCAAAATGTTGCCGTTTGAATGCAAAACTTTTCTGAAATGAAAAAAAATCTAAGCAATGCTTTTTCCTTTGAAACCTTGTCGTGTAATAAATGCGGCCTGAATCTAATTCTGACAATCTGAGAGCAGCTTAAGCCTCAGACCCCCTGCTGGGATCTCCATGTTTGGAACCACGGGGGGGCTGCAGAGACGAAATATAATTTGAAAAACTCAAGTCAGTTCTTGGAGACAGCGTAATGAAATATGTGATTGAAGGACGCTTTTTCTTTTTCCTTTCATCAAATGTACCAAAGTAGACGGTTCTACACAGCATTCATTTTACTTTTAGAAAAAGTAAAAATAGTGATATCATGTGGAGGCTTTTTCAGGTTGGATCATAAAATAACTTCAGTTTCCAAACATGTGTGATGAACAAAAACTAATCGAGCGGTAAGAATTAGTGTCTGTTGCCCAGATTCGCCACGTGAAATGCTGGAATTGTGCAGTAAAACTCTGCTGCCAAAATCACTTATCACACTGTTATGAAGCAGCAGATTTTTTTTTTCCCCGAGTTTAAAGAGGAATACCTCTGGTGACAAAAGCCCTGTAATCCAGATCAGACAGCGTGTGTGTGTAAACGCCGCATTTATTCCCTAAAAACAGAGAGAGTATCAAAATTACCCAATCATCAAGGAATAAAATTTGGCAGCAGTACACACAGTGAGCATGGATGAGACTAATTTACTAAACATACCCTCCAGTCTCATAATTACATGTAATTTCACCGGCATAATTAACTAATTTAATTACTACTCCTCAAGAGCATCAATTATTGATATTACAGAGCATTCAGATGGCAGGCAGAGCTCTCGACGTGGCGCGCATTCAGAGGGTGGTAAACACATGCTGGCGCTCCAAGAGTCTTGGCCGGATTCCTGCTCGCGCTTAGCGGAGGGCTCAGAGAGGTGGAGGCAGACAGAAGGGAGGGTGGGGGGAACAAACAGCATGTGTGTGTGTGTGTGTGTGTGTGTGTGTGTGTGTGTGTGTGTGTGTGTGTGTGTGTGTGTGTGTGTGTGTGTGTGTGTGTGTGTGTGTGTGTGTGTGTGTGTGTGTGTGTGTGAGAGAGAGAGAGAACGTGCCACGACAGACGTCCGGCGTTCCGTCACATACTTAATTAGAAACCTGCGTCGGCCTCATGAGGAATTTCAGAGGTGGACAAATGAAGCTTTTTGCCGTCAGACGTCTGGACGTCAGCCCAGATGTGTTATCATACGGGGGGGGGGGGGGAATTATAGCCTAAGAAGTGGGGAAGTGTTTGCTTTTTTAAAAATGTATTATTGAAGTACAGGAGTTCACACACAGTAATCCTCTATTTATTTATTTATTTTTTTAAATTTTAAACTTCACTGGCAGCTCTTGACATTTACTGGATGAGTTGTCCACTATTTTTCCTCGACGGAACAACAACAACACATCAAATTAGGTGCTTACACATTTGAACTGAGTCCAGTTTCCACTATTGTTCATTTTAATGAAACGTGCAGCTGTCAGAGGCGAGTGAAAACAAGTGTGTGCAGACAACACGGAGTGACTTTGTGTAAGTGACTTTATTACCGTCCGTACGCTCACACGTCCAGACGTGGTCTGTGAGACAGGCCTACAGTGTCAGCTCACTGCTGTTTTATATATATATATATATATATATATATATATATATATATATATATATATATACAGTATATACAGACATATATACAAAAGCTATGGTGTGACGATGGTGTAGTGATTGGCACTCCTGCTTCCTCTTCCATAGATTCACTAGATGAAGCAGAAAGATACAGAAAGTGCTTTGACAAGTTTTTAGCACCTTTGTTGCTGTGATGCTTCTCTAAAGAAAACGTGTCCAACATAAGGCCCGTGGGCCAAAACCGGCCCACGAGACAATCGGGCTGAACCACGAAGCAAATTGTGAAAATTTCAAAGAACATGTTAATCTGTTTGTTTGTTTTTTACTATTTTTACACAACACGACACCGAGACCGGGGCTGAGATGTCGATGCTGCTGCCATGAAAGACAGTGACCTCGTTGACGAAACGTTTTGGGGACATTTCACTATATTTTGCACCAGGAGGTTTCATTAAAATTAGCTTTATGTCGTATCATTTTAAGAAATAATTGATTGTTTTTGTAAAAATACTGTCATTTTCATCACGTTTAAACATAAACATTATTATAGCCATTATTTACTGGTCCATCCCACTGAAGAGGAATCTGGTCTGGACTGTGTAGCTGCTGAACTAAAATGAGTTTGAAGCCCCTGACCTAAAGGTTTCTCTGCTGGTTATTGGTGATATGTTACTTTAACGTAGGCAGGAAGCTGCTGCAGTGATCAGCACCGCCGCCTTCCTGTTACTGCATTGGTTTTCTTAGTTGGATAAAGGAGAAAGATGCTTGGACAGATACAAAAAGTGTTGTGACAAGTTTCTAGTGATTCTGAAGGGTCAGAAGATAAAGGATGTCAGATTCTAGGAGCATTTACAGGTTCGCTGGTGGCGATTTAAAGCAAACAAGCAAACACTGACCGTCCAGCTCCCAGACCAACAATCAATTTCTACTTTAAATTGTAGTTTCCATGGTTGTGTTTTCAGTTCCATCAGACAGTGTCTGTGTACAGTCAGTCAGTCAGTCAGTCAGTCAGTCAGTCAGTCAGTCATGTCTATGAATGCTGTCAGCTCTGTAGAGCAGTAACAGTCTCCACTGCTCCTCACAGGGTTCTGGACGGTTCCTCAGGTTCTTTATAGTTTTGAATTCCCTTCCACAGTCACGCCAGGTGTTCTTGGGTCGTCCCTGTGTGCTTTTCCCTTCTAGTGTCCATTGTTGGTCTGTGCTGGTGACGCTGCCCTGCTCTCTCCTTATGACATGTCTGGTTAATCTCCATCGCCGTCGCCTGTTGATGGTCTTCATTCTCTCATGGGAGCAACGGGTGAGAAGTTGTCATTTCACCACCGGACTTTATATCACGTCTACTTTTATTCCATGAGAGCACTAGAAGACCTGCGGTTCATAGCACGCACACACACACACACACACACACACACACACACACACACACACACACACACACACACACACACACACACACACACACACACACACACACACACACACACACACACACACACACACACACACACACACACACACAATCCCATCGACGTGAAAAAGATTGTAAGAATCATAATAGGACTGATTTTTTTTCCTTTGTGATCAAACTACAAAAGAACAAAGGTTGTTTTTATTTGTGTCTCTTGTGATTCTGTATAACGAGCTTATTTGTCATTCAGTGATTAAACATGTACTGAACTTACATTCAAAGAACCTTAAGATACAAAAAAAACCTTCAACACCATCTTTAAATAAAATCATTCAAACAAATGAACTGGGGTCGAAAAAGTGTCCATTAACTTTTGATTTTGTGTTTAAGAATGAATGTAAAAGGTCAAATATTGCTATTCAATTGAATTCTCTCAATCAATTGTTCACTTCATTCTTGATTCATTCAGATAAAAAAGATAATGTGATGATGGAAGGATCAAACTATTAATTTATTGTCATCTTTGTTAGACCTTAAAATATTTTACATTTTCTGATTAAAAGTCCTATAAATGGCATTTAATTTAGATTAATAATTTAAATAACATGAATAATATGTGTAGTAATTTTTAATGAATTTAGAAGATATTAAATGACCACATCGTTCGTCGTTGCAGGACTTGCTCTCAGGTTTGATTCATTCTAACTGTCAGAGTTAACAGAGTTCCTTTACTGTAGTAAAGCAAGTTAGATAAATGTATTGTACTGGTCATTGGTTTAGTTGTGATGCTCAAGCATAGAATAAAAGACTGTGTTTTCAAGTAAAAAACGCAAAACTTCTTTTGTGTTTTGGATGTCTGCTTACATGACAACAGTGCAGAGAACTACAGGAAGCACATCTTTTTTAAATGACTCCCAAAGGTGGAACTTTTTGAAAACGATCCGACTCCGTCTCTATTGAAACGGAGGAAAATGAAACTTCTCTGAGACTCTGCTGCAGTAAATAGTTCTCTTGCACATGCTCAGTAGATAGACAATAACAATGGTTTCCTGTGCCATGACTCCATATTCTCCTGGACTTGGTAGTTTTATAGTTGACAGTTACCGTAGTAACAATCCAACTTGTTCGACTGTCTACTAGAATGTCCGTGTTCTCCCATTGTTAATGTTTATTGTGTGTTGTTCTCCAATCCAATTTCTGCCATTTCTTTGAAAATAGACATCCTTTTCAAAACGTTGTGTCAATGTGAACATTTTCTGTAATGAGAAATGCCAAAAGAATAAATTTTCACTTGAAACATTGTTGTGTAAATGGCACCTTAAATTGAACTGTAAATCTGTGTGTTTTCCAAGAGAACTAGTTAATGCTCTTTTTCTGAGGCCTAAAACTTAACGTGTAATCCTTTTGGGGCACTTCTTGATGTCAGTGATCATAGAGCAGAGCCCCGAAGACTTAATGTGTATTTAAAGATCAAGATGTGGTTCAAGGTCCGAGGTCATAATAAGATTAGAAACCACCGGGGTGAGCAACACATGTGGGGTCCATCATATCCACACTGACGGACATGAACATGATAGTTTAAGGACTCAGGTCAGGATTAGAGTCAGACAGTGTGAGGCAATGTAAGGATCGTGTGTGTGTGTGTGTGTGTGTGTGTGTGTGTGTGTGTGTGTGTGTGTGTGTGTGTGTGTGTGTGTGTGTGTGTGTGTGTGTGTGTGTGTGTGTGTGTGTGTGTGTGTGTGTGTGTGAGATAATGAATGAGCATGTCAGGCAGTGCAGCGGTGTGGCACACTGATGTGTTTTTAATAGTTTCTCGGTTACAATGGAGACGACGTCTGGAACACTCACGACATGTTTCTCAGGATCTCTTCACGGTTGTTTTTTGGTTTTGGTCTTTCTGTGGAAATATTTCTTGTGCCACTGCTGTTCTGTCTTGTGATATATATATCATTTTATATACGTATATATATATATGAATTGTTGGGGCGCTGTAGGTGAGATCCAGCGGTGTCAGATTGCCTCAGCCTCGTCCCGTGTGAGCTGGCCGGCCTGTACTTGAAGTGGCGAGGCGAGACACACTGAGCGCCGGGGTGAAAATGAAGTGTCTGGCATAACCGTAGGTGTGTGTGTGTGTGTCCCTGTGTTTGTGCATTTTGAAAAGAAAGTGACAGAAGTCGTACGGGGGAGAGTGTCTGTGAAAAGGATGTGCAGCCCTTTGTGTCACTGGCGCGGTAATGTGGGTGATCATGTTTTGTATGCATGACAATATACTGTATACGCTCTGACATATGTGTTTGTGCACTCACATATGACTGTAAGTGTATGTGTGTGTGTGTGTGTGTGGGGGGGGGGGGGGGGGGGGGGGGGGGGGGGGGGGGGATGAGTGCCCTGAACATCTTCTCTGTGCTCCTCTCTAATTATATTCATAACAGCAATCTGAATGTGCAGGGCCCATGATGAATGTGCCACCCAAGTGTGACTTGCTCCTAATAGGATTCTGGGATACGCCAGCAGCCGACAAGAGGGGCCCCGAGTGGCAGACAACGCCCCGTGCCTCGGTGTCACACACACACACACACACACACGGACTTTGACGGCACATAAACACACAGTGACATGCACACACTGCTCAGAAAGTTTCCACGACTGTGTCAGTGAGAGTTCACTCTTCCGTTCTCACCCATTTTCCTCCTCATTATCCTGCGCTCCGTATAAATTTGTAGTAAATCTCACCTTCACCGAGGACCTTTTGTGTCTGCGTGTGACAAGTTGGGATGAAGTTCCAGAAGTGTAATAGGGTTTCACGCACGCTGTGTTTAAAGGAAGCCCCGGCACGTCTCGTCATGAACGTACCAACCGGCTGTGGCAGCGTTTTCACTTTTCCATTTGGATCCACGTTGTGTAAGAAAGCACAAGCCCACCGATCGCAAAGAAGTAACACCGGAACAAACGGAAGGAAACAGAACTATACGTCAATCTGGGCTAAGAAAATCAACCTGAGCAACTTCTCTCCAATCTCTCATTTGACATGCAGACACACCCGCTTTTCGTCAACATACACGAGGGCAATGTGACGTTTCCCAGGTCGACTCGACATTCTCTACAGCAGAGGCGTCAGTCATAAGGCCTGTGGGCTGAAACCGGCCCGCAAGAGGCTCCAGTCCGGCCTCCACACCACCAAGCAAAATGGAACAATTTCATAAAAGGCCACATTTCTTACGAGTAGCGGCACGACACAACACAGAGGCCTAATGATGAAAGATCTACACTGGAGGTGGACCAGTACAACTTGGACTTTATTACTGTGAAGAAGAAAAAACGGTACCAAGCTTCAGCGTACGTTAAAAGATTTGCCATGGCAATAACAGATTTAAATACGGTAGCACGTGCCATCTGTCAACAAACCCATCTTTTCAAAGGAAAACGATAACATTTATTATATTAGAGTCTTTGAAAATGGCTTCCAGATTTTCTCCACGTGTGAGTAGATCTGCACCAATAACAATGGAGGATTACAGGGTTTGTACTGCTCACTCTTTTGACTTCAACAACTCTTCTACAACAGTTACTACACCGCTACAGTTACTACCTGCATACGTGGAGACACACTTATTACACGCACAGAATACTGAGAGGAAAGAAACCAATGGCAGCTTAAAACAAACTTGATTGTCGTTGTAAACAGGGCCGACATCAATTTGTCCAGTTCGACACATTTCTTTAAATCTCAGTGAAGAATCTAAAAGAAGAGATTTCATGTCTTATTAAGTTTTATTAATAAAACAATTTACAGTGGATGGATGGAAGTTACCACAGAACCCAGAACAACAGAACCCAGAACCATCATCATAACAGTCTAATGGTCCAATTAGAAAAAATAAATAAATAAATTATATATATATATATATATTTAGAGAGAGAGAAAGAGAGAGAGAGAGAGAGAGAGAGATATTATTTATTTTTTTATTTTTTCTAATTGGACCATTATATATATCTATATATTTATCTATATCTATATATCTATATATCGACCGACCGACCGACCGACCGACCGACCGACCGACCGACCGATAGATAGAGATAGATAGATATAGATTATATAGATAGATAGATAGATAGATAGATAGATAGATAGATAGATAGATAGATAGATAGATAGATAGATAGATAGATAGATAGATAGATAGATAGATAGATAGATAGATAGATAGATAGATAGATAGATAGATAGATAGATAGATAGATAGATAGATAGATAGATAGACAGACAGATATATAGATATATAGATAGATATACTGTATATAGATATTCTTTTTTTTTTTTTTAGACAATGGGTCCTAAAGATTGGGGTCATCTTCTATTCTGGGTCTAATGTTGCCCTCAGCATTATGCCCAAGTCAAGTCACTAAAGCAATGATATTTATCTTCTTTCACATTAACAGCTCACTAAGATTCCCCCGATGATCCCAGTAACGGCTTGAAACAAAAAAAATCAAAGAGCAAATTCTATAGAAACTAGAATATAAAACCAAATCTAAAATCAGAATCAGGAAAATTGTTCATGTTTGCGTATACATAGGTTAAAAATGTGGAATTGACTAATCTTTTCTTTGATTTTCTTTTTCATATTTACTAACCCAATGTGTTTTGAGTGTATTTGATTTCCTTGATTGCAGTTGAATGTTGCAGTTCAGTCTGGTTCGGCTCAGTTGATGGATTCACATAATTCACTGTGTGGTTGTGAAACAGTTGATGTGTGAACTTTTCCTCCTCTGCCCCTTCATCAAAACTTTGAGAAGCACATCCGTTCACTTACGAAGTTTCCACGAATGCGTAACGCCACTTAATATGAGGAAAGACATTTTTATCATGTCCATGAACAACAGCTAAGATTCAGTCCCACTCCGGATGCATTCGCTTCACGTCCCGGCTCATCTCACATTCAGGAGTCCTCCATTGTCTCTTTGTATAGGGTTGCTTTCTATATGCTTCAAAAATAGCATCTGGCTAATAGGGTGTATATTTTGTGCTCGGCACTTCATTACCATAAGAAAGACTTATGTATTTTCTACCGTCACGATCAATTACTGAGATGCACCTATTCAGGTACGTGGAGGGAAGATCTGAAGCTGGGATGTATGGGAGAAGACATATAGTCAAAGGCCTTTCCTCTGGGATGCTATTACCATGGTGAGACGGCACGAGGGGCCCGTCCTCACAAACACGGCGCTCGGCGTGCATCCGTCAAAGTGTCAGGCCTGGTTCTGCTCACCTGTCTGGAGGAAATCCGTCCGAATCCCCCAGCAGTGAGCTGCGATGTCCTGCAGCCCTGAAGCATCTTATATTCATAAAGTGTATATATGTATGACCGACATCGCGGCTGGTTGATGTGCTGGCCGTCATGGACGGTCCCGGACGAGGAGGAGGAGGAAGAGGAGGAGGAGGAGGAGGAGGAGGAGGAGGAGGAGGAGGAAGAGGAGGAACAGAAGGTAAATGCATACGTGGACATGCACACATGCAGGCATGCAGGCAGGCAGAGGACTGGGCAGCCTATCAGGTCCCACAGGCCCCCAGCAGGCCCCTCAACACGGCTCTGACGGTCTCTGGCATTGATAGACCATCTGTAACTGTGTCACGTTGGATTACAGTGAGCGGGAGAGCAACACAAAAGAGTGGAAGAAGAAGAGAGAAGGAGGGAGGGAGGGGAGGAGGAGGAGGGGAAATGAGGGGATCAAACCCTCTCCTCCTCCTTCAAGAGAGCCTCTCTGCATCTTTCTCTCACAGACAGGTCCTTATCCTGGAAGAAAAGACTTAATCCCTCACCCCCCCTCCCCAATTTACCCCCCCCCCCCCCCTCTCTCTCTCTCTCCCACTCCCTCTCTCTCTCTCTCTCTCTCTCTCTTTCTGCTGAGGGACAGTGGTGTCTCAGCTGTAAGGCTTTGTGTTCCTCCTGGGAACCTGCCTCGGAGATTGATCTGCGCAATGTGAGGAGCACAAAGACCTTGGGGTTTACGCGCTGCAGAGCCAGCCATGTATCAAGATGTATCTGGCGTGGGAGTAGCCATACCTGTCTTATCGCATCACGGATAAACGGACAGATGATGTGAGGAAGAGAGGGGGAAGGGGGAGGAGGTGGAGGTGGAGGGGGGGGGGGGGGGGGGCACAAACTGAACAGCAACAATAAGAGAAGGAATCTGTGTCGCATGTACTCTTTTCTTCAAGAAGGAATATCAAAGAAATAAAAAAAAATCTAAAGAAAGTGTCAAATGTGACCGGAAGGCTTCGGATTTTTCGGAAACCGTCTCAGTTTCTGACCTGTCCTCGTTTAAAGCTCAAAGTGCAGTTCATACCGTGGCCCGCTGATCTGACGGGATGACTGTACACTGTACACGCAGCAGGATTCCTGAAAGATTAATATTTCAGGTGTTTTACTCACACCTGCACCAATGGAATCACCAAGAAACGTTACTAAATGTGCAACAGCCATAAAAGTCCTTTTGTACCATTCAGATCAGCAGAAGGTCTTGGAGTAACTGGGAATCACATTTATTGATAATTGTAACTGATGAGATTTACAATATGTAAATACAATTGATATAACCAATTGAATAACCAGACATTGGATACTAATTACATACTTGTAATTTCTTGGCATTACGATTGTACATTGCAGTGTAATGATGTGTCTTTGGAAAATAACATGGAAATTAACTTTTTCTTTTTTTCTTTGGGTTGTAGATAATCAGATCTGGGTCATGGTTTACACTTCGACTGTTGTGTTATTTTGAGATTCTGACTGTGGCTCTGTTCACACAACGTTTCAAGTGAAAAACATGTCCCAGAAAAGTTTCTAGTTTAAAACAGCAGCGTTTTAAAATCTATGTCGGTTCACACAGAAAGGGCAGAAACACTAAAAACGATGTACTGAGCGTGTCGGGCCACAAGTTGGTGCTGTTCTTTGTGTTTGTAAAGAACACATGCATACAGACACGCGCACACGCAAGCAGAGAACAATACGCTATGAACATTAATGATGGCGAGTACACGATTTATATATCCACAGACGATGGATTGAATACTATAACAGGTAACTTCGCAATTATAAAAGTGGGAGTTATGATACACTGGAAGCCGCCATGTTTGTTATCGTCAATCTAATGGGACATCTGCCAGAACTCACTATTATGGAGGCAGTGCGCATGTGCAGCAATGGCGCTTTCAGCGTCTACTCGGGATGGAGCTGGAGTGTATCCAGAGGTTGTTGTTTTCACCCGTTTACACAACAACAGTGTCGGAGTGTTTTCATAAAGTTCCACCTTGGGTCCCATTTTCAACAAGTTGTCCCTCCTATCTCCTTATCTATTGACTTTACCTTAACCCCCCTGGATGACGTCATGGGGTTAAGGAAAGGTGTTAGGAGGCTTCCTAAAGGAGTTAGTAAAAGGCGATCTTGTTAGTGTGGCAGCCGGACTGCACTTTCACTTAGTGACATCATAATAATGCGACGGCGGCACAAGTTAGTGACGTCCACCATGGTGGGGAAAAGAACTACAAGTTTCTCAAAATGGACTACCACTTTCCCCTGTTCCTCTAACCGCTGATATAAACTCAAATATTATTGTTTTGGTAACTTACATGATCTGCTCCCTTATTCTGACATCGTCAGTTTCCCTGAACGCTCGGATGAGCGGGTCCCTTTAAATGTTGTCGCCGCAAGGAATTGTGTGGCAGCATGAGCTGGTCTCCTTTGCTAAAGGAAGCATCAGTGGTTCCTCTGCTAAAGGAGGCTCTAAAGGAAGCAACGAGCCTCCTTTCCTTTGCTTATTGAGAACTCGGACAGTCCTTATCATGGCCGCCACACAAAACACTTCCGGGGTGAAGGGAAAGTCGATAGATCAGGAGATAGGAGGGACAATTCGGACCTACCCTGAGAAGATTTTGTGTTTTCACTTGAAAATGTTGTTGTTGTATGAACCGGGTCCGAGTCTCTGATTTCAGGCTCCTTGACTTCCCCTCCTCGTGTCTGATTGCTGCTCCCCGCCCTGATGTGCTTCACCTCTGCCAGAGTGTGTGATTGTCATCACCTGATGTCTGTGATTTTTACTGTATATTGGGCATCTTCTGTGTGTGCTGGTTTGTTTGTGTGTCTGTGTTCTTGTGTGGATAAAGTCTCTCCATGTTCCCCCTGTGTTCTTTTGGACTCGTTATTTTTGGTCTTTTGGATTTTTGGTGTTTTTGTGTGTGTGTGGGATAAATATGAACCTCTGTGACTTCAATAAAGCTGTCATGCTTTAATTCTACATAATATTACTATTACATAGATTTGATTGTTTCATCTATAATACATATTCCATAACAGTAAAAAAAATGGAATTAGTTCATTTTTGGCTTAAAGCATCTGATTGTAGCACAAAAGCAGCTGAATTAACTTGAAGCTGTAAATACATTGGAGCTCTTTCAAAACGCTAAAACGGACCAATTCAAATAAAAAGAGATGTTCAAATAGATCAGTTAAATATCAAAAAGCACATTTTGGGACTTTCATACTATAGCTAAACGGAGAAGAGCTCTTCGAGGGATTGCATTTCTGAACTTCATAGTACCACACATTTAACTAACCAGTTAATTTAATTCCTGTGCATCATGTCAAAGCCTAAACTTAGAGTCTTGACCTGCTGATTCATGTGTTTCTATAGTCTTCATCAATATTTTATGTTTCTAAGACTGCTCACAATCAATAAAAACTAACAAAAAGAGCACAAATTAATCCAACGGAATATTTGTTGCCTGTTTTTGCAAGAAGCCTCTTTTCTCAGACATAATAACAATAATAATCCACTGAATGAAATGATAAAGATTACTGAGCTGAGCTACAACATCAACATCCTGCTGACGTTCACACGTCAGTGACAGCGGTTCTGTACGCCGCGAAGTAATGGGGGATATGGGGACCTTCCTCAATAATTAATGAACATGTTCATTCTTAAGTGCACTTTCTAAATAATGTCTCTTTTTCCACAAGATGCACTTTCACATAAAAGCTGCTCTCACAGTCGAGTTTGAGCCATTTTGTTTTTATTCTCCTAAACAATGATGAAGAATGCTTTGAACTTGGAGTTCTTTATTTCATGTAAAAGCCTGAAAGCTTGTCATAAGACTAATACTCACACCCACTCTGAGAGGCTTAAGTTCAGCGAGTCGACTTTTTTCTCATGGAAATACAGTTTTAAAAGATTTAATCATTTCCATGGGCTGGTACTTTGCATTGACGCTTACAATATATGCATCTTTCAAGATTACAGCTGTACAGCTCGGCTGGTTTTTTCTTTTACGGTTCATTTTTAAAGATGTGTGTATGATATAGACACATATATATGTTTATGTTCATGCAGCATTTCCTCCAGCTGGTGCAGTATGCACAGGTAACATTTAAATTTAGACTTAATCATATACACACTGGACCTGTGATTATGGATAGCTTTGCAGTGAAGGTGTGTTTAATGTTATGTTCTCTATAAGTGGAGCACCACACCTCAGCGGTGCGTGTGTGTGTGTGTGTGTGTGTGTGTGTGTGTGTGTGTGTGTGTGTGTGTGTGTGTGTGTGTGTGTGTGTGTGTGTGTGTGTTTCCATGCTGCAGCTCGCCCACGCACTGTGGGCAAAATAATCAGCACCCCGAGGCTCTGCCAAGGCCTCCCCGCCTCTGTGATAGATGGCATTCTTTCTCCTCTATTTCTGCTGTTTGCACACACACACACACACACACACACACACACACACACACACACACACACACACACACACACACACACGCACGATCGCAGACACACACCCTCCTGGCTCTCCGCCTCATTGAGATCCAGTCTCGGCCTGCACTGTCTCCTGATGTATCTAAGAATCCTATTTTGCTGTTCTATTGTGTGAGTGGAGATAGAGGCCCATCACGGAGAGTGCAAGGTCACCCAACACATCGGCACAAAGAGCGCTATCTCCCACTCTCTGTCCGCGTGTGCACTCTCTATCTGTCCATCTCCATGCCCCTCTCTCTCTCTCTCTCTCTCTCTCTCTCACACACACACACACACACACACACACACACACACACACACACACACACACACACACACACACACACACACACACACACACACACACACACACACACACACACACACACACACACACACACACACACACACACACACACTCTATCTCGACTGCAGCCACTCTCTCTTATTCATTCACTCTACAAGCCATGAGCAGACAGCTCCTTGAATGCCCTGACCTCAAGCACACTGAAATAGCCACAATAGCCTCCCTGACTGCAAAATATCAGGCCTCTCAATCTGGACTCAGTGAGTCAGAGCTTCTATATATCAGGATGAGGAGCGGCAGAGAGCTGATCACACCACCAGATTGGGATCAGGCTTTGTGAGGAAGAAAACTTTCTCATATGCATCCCCTCCACGTAGATCTTAACATCCTTTTTCCTTTTCCTCAATTTTTCCATTTCTTGGAGTGATTCTAATGCCGATATCACATCAGAAAAGCTTCTGAACGTTGCAGACGGTGAAGAAAACCCGCAGTGTGAATAAATACAACCCAAAAGCTAATGAAGGTGCTCAAATCGAGCATTTGAGTTTCCTGTCGCCGACTGATGCAGACTTGCTGCAGAGACACAACACTGCCAATACAAATAGGAGCATCCATCCGTCTTCTATTCCTGCTGCATCCGGGGTGAGGTCGCAGGGGGGCTCCAGCCAATCAGCTGACACTGGGAGGAAGGCGCCACGCAGCCCAGACAGGTCAGAAGTCTGTTACTCAAGTACAAGTTATGTTTTCTTCTAAACTTATGACCTGGAGGAAGTCCTAGAATATAAAATACTACCAACACCACAACGTTTGTGCTTTTTGCTTCAGCAAAGCGTCTCCCATTCACAGTGTCACCTGATGGATGCTTTATAAAACATGTTTGATCACAGGAACTGTGCACAGACACTGTGGAACGTCGATTTTTAAACATGCAGAAAATAAGGCTAGTTAGCCATATTTAATGTACTTTTCTTTGAAAGTCATACATTGCATAGTTGGTTACTCAATACATATTGGGAGCTGTTCTATGGGGATTAAACCCCATTTAGAGATTCAATCAACCACAATTTTGAATTTTGTGGTGATTTTGGTCAAATTAAAGACATCTTCACTCACTGCAATGTGTTGTTGAAAGACATTTTTGTAGTTCAACACTGAATGTTGTTAATACTTTTAATTTGCATTTATTATGAATTTCAGTAACAAGATGTTCGCCGAAAAAAATAAAAAAAATAAAATAAAAAAGAACATGCACAGGGAGAACATGCAAAATCCACAGCTGTAGGATTCATTTGTTCTCTGAAGCTTCAGTTTGTCCAACAGAGGAAAAGTAGATCCAGCAAGAAGGTAAAGAATCCAAGGAACCGTTCTGCCACTCAGGACATGTTTACACGACCACGATGCTCGCTGTTTAACTATGAATAAGATTGTTTCAATCCTTCAGCTTTGCGACATGATTGTGAATGAATGAGTCCGACTGGCTTCAGTCTGGAGAGTTTCAACCGGCAGTAGTAAAATGATGCAATGCAGTGATGTGCCACTCAGACTGGACTTCCGGAGATGTATGCAGTTTACATCACCACACATGACACACTTGCCCTAAAGCGCCGTCGTACATTATGTTTACCACGGGGCCAGACTCGGTCCGAACGCCTCAAGTCATGGCTCGCTTGGCGCTGTGGACAGAAGAAAAACAATTACAGTGCTCTATAATTCTCTTAACATACACATGGCATGGAGCTATAGGATACAGCCTTACCTTTTATTAGTTTTAAATCCCTATCAGGAGGCGGCCTGGAGCAGGACCTGCTGGTCTGAGGAGGGAGAAAGTTTTCCTCCTGAACCAGGCAGAGCAGAGCCGAGACCTGCCAACAACCCCGGGCTTCTCCAGAGTTTGTGGGTTCACTCAAATGTACCCTTTCGAGCTGGTGATGGGCCCACACATTTCCTGGGTCGTGGGTTTAGAGCGAGAGGAAGCTTCTCTGATGTGTATTTTTAAAGTTCAGTGGGAAAGAAGTTCAGTGGGAATGAAGCATGTTAAGACATAACACAAATATTTGTGAGTACACAAAGCGAGGGTTGGAGATAACTCATGGAAAATGAAAGAATTTATCCCATTTTGATGAGAAAAGAATGTGAAGGAACAGCCAGTTTTAGTTTAATACTATTTGTATATTAAACGTGTACATATTATACATGTTAGCTCCTGTTTGTTAATGCTGGACTGTCTAAATAAAACATTCTGGAGTGTAAGGTACTTTTACAAGGCTTTAGTCTGACTGCAGCTGTCAGTAATGGCTGAGGGGCCGTCCACACGAGAACACTGGTTCACGTAAACGAGCGGTTTTTGGCCGATCATCCACACGAGGCGGCGATTTAGGAGCTCGTTTCTTTGAACACGGGTCCCAGAGTGGGGAAATTCTAAAACCCCGGCTCAGCTCTGAGGTGTGGACTGCAAAGACGATCATTTCTGGAAACAAGATGATGTCATCACACCCCCCACGACTGTCCACGATGTCACCTGATGACTAAACAATGGCGGACTACGTGCTCCTGTTGAGCTGCAGAAGCTACTGACGCTAGCCGGAGGAGCAGCAGGGCCATAGACCTATAGAACTCAGAGTTACATAGAAGTCTATGAACAGGAGTCTACTTCTATATTTCTATGTGTGCCGTCTTTTCCTGCTTTTTTGGTGTATTTGGTGAGTCACAGCGCCCCTAAAGGCCTGGCATATGTACTACATGCCCCGAAGCCTCGTGTTGAGCTTTGTTTATAGTGAGGTCTGGACGGAAGTTTTTTTTTGAGAACCCCAGAGAAAAAAGATCGTCTTGGCTCGTGGAGATGTGGCCTAAAGTCCCATTGACTCGACAGCATTTTCATTTCAGAAAAATTTTGTGTTCACAAGGCAATGTTTTGAAAGCAATATCCATTTACATGGAAAGGGCAAAAAACACCAAAATAGATGTTGTCATCATGTTGGGCCACGAGTTGGTTGTTTTTGTAATGAAACCACACACACATGCATGCAGAGAATAAGAGAACAAGGACATTCGTATGGATGACCAAGTTGAATTGTTATCAAGGCGACTGCCAACTATAAAACTCCCCAGTCCCAGGAGAAGATGGGAGTCACGACACTGTGAAGGAAACATTGCTGTTATTGTCCATCTACTGAGCATGTGCAGAAGAATTATTTACCACAACTGCAGTTTCCCCTGTTTACACAGAGCTGGAGCATTTTCCAAAAGTTGCATCTTCCCCCTGTTTCCATGGAGACGGACAAAGAGCATTTTCAAAAAGTTCCACCTTGGGAGCCGTTTTGAAGCAGTTGCATTTTCATTCTGCAGCACTGTTGTTGTGTAAACAGACACAGAAAACACAACAAAAGTTTTCCACTTTCACCAGGAAGTGTTGCTGAGGAAGAAGAAAAGTTTCCAGCTGGACAGCATTTCGATATATTTATAAATGGGACTTTTCCCCAATTCTCAGTTACTCATGAACGCCATTTGCTCTTAAGGTGAGTGGAATGTAAAGAAATCCTTCACGCAGGCTTCTCTGCGTACGAGTACAGGATCCTGATCTTGTGTGTCATTATACAAGCGGAGCAGCCATCATCATGATCATGCGGCGACCTACAAAGTGTACATCATTACCGCGCAGCATACATCATTACCATTAATGATCTGCAAAGTTAAACCCTGCTCTGCTACTTGGAGGAGTTCGATGCACTACATAGGCTACGAGGCTGCGCTCTTTAATCAAACGCGCGTCCCGAGCCTCTTCAGAAATATATTTAGCGTCTCGGAGGAACACGCTTTCTGTCTCCCCGTTTTCAAATAGATCATGGCTGAGAATGCTCCGAGTATACAAGTCCCAAGTGAAAGAAGTCAAGGCTGGCCTGGATCCGGAAACAGACATAAACAATCTCCAGAATGTGGGCCAAAGCTTGGCACAGACGTGATAGTGTGACATGAATGAGGATGATAATAAAGGATACGTTCTCCTATTATCAGCAGAGATAAAAAAAAACTGCATCGGCTCGGTGAGAAGGGTTTTATTCTGTTAATCCACACAGATGTGGATGCGGATTCTCAGCAAGCAGCATCGAAATGAGATGGGATTTCTATCACACACACACACACGCATGTGTGTCTGAGCATCCTTGTCCATAATTTCCTGATTTCAGGTTTTAGACTCTGAATTTTGATGTTTCGTGGTTACAACACAATGAGAGTGTCTCGTGAAAATCTGTATTGTATTCGTCATTATTAAGGAAACCTAAATAAGCATTAATTCCCCACAAGGGCAATCGTCACATGTTGAGGTGAAGACATCTTTTAAACCTCCTACACGCTTTCAAACTACACTTGAACATTTTTAATGGACCCCCCTACAATTCTCCAGCATTAATTACATACATTATACTTCAACAAAATGCTTAGAATAGATCTCTTACACACATTCAGCCACTGTAAAAACATATACTGCATATAAACTGGATTTAATGTAGTGGTCTGTGAACTAATGTTGGCTTTTATACGACGGCTGGGAAGCTTTTTATTCTTCTTCTGGGGAGTGGCTCTGATTCTTTATGGATTTGTTCTGTATTGAAAACCAAAACAATTTAAATTTAGATTACTGTGTCAAACATTCAACAAAAGGAATTTATTTATTTATTTATTTATTTATTTATTTATTTATTTATTTATTTATTTATTTATTTATTTATTTATTTATTTATATATTTATTTGTTTATTTATTTATTTATTTAATTGTTTGTTTGCAGCTTAGAGTGCTTCACAATTCAAAAACAAGAAATAAAATAAATACATTAAAATTCAACAACAACTACAACAAAAGATCACAATTTCAAATCAAATTTAAAATTTAAACAATAATATAAAATAAAGTATTAAAGTATAAAAAGTATACAAGTATAGGACAAGATAACATTTCAGGAGATCACTAGTCCAATTAAAAGGTTTTTAAGCATGTTTTTTTTAACACTGGTAACAGCTGGCACCTGGTGATTATATAGTGGTGAAGAATTCCACATTTTCAGTGCATAAGAGCAGAAAGCAGCTTCACTTTTTGTCTTTCTGTGTTTCATTAACTTTGATTAAGCGGCATGATCTGATCTTAACGTGCAGTTTGGGTCATTTTATTTTGGGCAGAGTGAAATATATAAAGGTTTTAATCCAAAATACAATTTATGAGCAATCAAAATGATTTTAAAATGTATTCTGCAAGAGGTGATGTTTTATCTTCTATCTTGTATGGGTGAGGAGTCAAGCTGCAGAACTTTGAATCAGCTGCTGTCTCGCAATTGTGGTTTTTGGTAATCCAGCACGGATTATAATGGAGTCAAGTAAAACGAAAAGCATGTAAGGAATCTCTGACACTATCAGAAGATTATTTGAAGATATCTCTGTTACCATGGTAACAACCTCTGGCTTTGGGCAGGTCAGAATGACACACTGTGTAGAGATAACGTCAGGACGAGGCAACTTTTATTTTAAGTCGATGCAACGGCCTCAAAGAGCAAAAGACACAACCTGCGTGTGCGTGCGTGTGAGAGAGAGAGAGAGAGAGAGAGAGAGAGAGAGAGAGAGCGCTGCAGCATGCTACATAAATATTGTAGGGGGTTCTTAACCATCCTCCAGAGTCTCCTCTTGGCAAATGGAAGTGAATAATGCATTACAGAGATGCAGGAGAGATAGTGCTTTATTACACTTTTGAAGTATAATACGAGTTGTTTGCCTCTGAAACAGTTCAGTGGGGGAAATGCTGCTACGCACTGTCAACCTTCTTATGGCCCTTTCTACTTTCTTTTTTTTTTTTTTTCCTTCTTTCTTTTGACACATCTTTAATAATTCAGGTGCTCTCTCCTACAAAGGAAAAGAGTCACACACACACACCCACACACACACACACACACACACACACACACACACACACACACACACACACACACACACACACACACACACACACACACACACACACACACACACACACACACACACACACACACACGCGCACAAGGAATCTCACGTCAATAATGTTTTGCAGCATTGATCGAAGCCAAACCTGCTGTTTTGCTTTCTTTTCTTTCATTTTTGTGGGATGTGGCATTTTTGGTTTTCTTTCAGAGCATTTTGTGCTTGCTATTGGTGTTTCCATGGTGATATAAATCATTTTTCTTTCACTTAACAATGGATCAAATGGAGCTAAAAACAGAAGCAGCACAGCAGCTCGACGAAACGGCACGACCTCAGTGTGTGTGGATTTAGTCTTCTTCCAATAAAATTGGGAACAATTTCTAAATCTCACATTTTATCCGGAACACACAAATGAAATGAATTATGAGCAAAATCTTTTTCTTATTTTGTTTCAAAGATATCACAATAAAATGTTAAAACAGAGAAAGAATAGTAATATTGAAAGTGAGCCTGCTGCAAGCTGCATTGTTTTCATGTTTGTTTGAGCAACGAGCCCCCATAAGCCCAGAATGAACTGGGCAGTGAGGAGAGTTGGTGGAGCAAGTAATCAAGCAAATTGGAGCAATAAAGCATATGAATGTTAAAAGAACGAATGCAATATGGGCGATGAAAACAAACACAGAAAAAAATATAATAAATCTGAAAATAAAAGAGGTGGGGAGCCAGTGTAGGAAATGACTCCCATCACAACACTCACATGGACAATTTAGATCAGTGGCGTCAAACACAGTTTAGTTCAGGGGCCACACAGAACCCAGTGAAATAGTGCCATTATTTCAATTTAAACTGAAGTTTTCTTTGCTGTGGCACAGAGTACACGTGATGAAAATGTCTATATTTTCACAAAACCAAATAACTACAACAGAAAATGACTCCAATCTCAATATGAAGATAATTTGAATGAAACCTTCTGGTACAAATGCGGTGAGATGTTCCAAAATCTTCTCTTACAGCTGTGGCATTATGCATGTTTTTACAAACTCACCGTGACAACACGGCTCTGAGGCTAATACTAGTTTGCTGGTCATCATGGCAGCATCACTGAGATCTCCACTCAGCTCTCAGTGCTCTTGTTTCCGCGACTCTTAAGAAATTCTTACAATAAATTGTAATAATTGCTGAATTGGAGCCTGTTGCGGGCTGGCTTTGGCCCACGGGCCCTCTGTTTGACACCCCTGATTTAGAGTCACCAATTAGACACAAAGACATGTTTGTGTGGGAGGAAACCAGAGTCCCAGGAAGAACATACAAACTCCATACAGAGCGAAAAAAAAAACAAGTCTAAAAACCAAACAACTGTATCGTTATTCTACGGTTGTATTCTTGTAGAAAAAAAAGTAACCGAGGCTCGGATTACAAAAGGGTAACACACCGTTTCCTGCTTATATCCAAATAATCTCCGTGGCAGTATAAATAAATCGTGTGAAAATATACAAAAATCCAAAACAATAAATTATGCAGCTGTCTGTTGTTCCCAGCATTTATTTATTATCACCCCGAATCCCACTTCCCACACACACACACACACACACACACACACACACACACACACACACACACACACACACACACACACACAGACATCACAATGAAACTACGACAATAGTTTCTTCTTAAGATCATCAGAGAGTGAAATAAGAGTTTTGGGCTGAAGAAGTGTTTGGAGGAGACACAAATGGAGCCTGTAACTTGAAATTGACTGGGGGGGGGGGGTGTCGGAGGGGCCTCGGACTCTCTCTCCCTCTCGGCTGTTACGATGTGCCGGCTCTTTCATCTGGTAAACAAACGTCGGAGATCTAAAGGCTTTCCCATAGTTGTTATGCTAACCTTGGAGAGCGAAGCCACTCCATTAGCATTTGAAGGAGCTAAATATTAGCAAAGAAAGAGAGTCCTCCCATTTAAAGGCATGAGAAAAAGTCCGCTGCCTTTGGTACCTAACCATCTGTGCTGGCTGCTCTCCCTGCACTGCAAACACTACTCCTACCGCCCGCAGCTCGGGATACTGACGCCACACACTCTGAGTCCTGCCTGAGAAAATAAGCCTTTCTTACGCCACGTCTATTAATTCAGATAGGCTGCAGCGCTTCGCTCCATCCAAATAAAGCCGTTTGGACTCCAGACCAAGCAGGCAATTTTCCATGACAAGTCCACTTTTGAAAATCTCTTAAGGTTCCCGAGTGCTGGGGTGCGGAGGCTGCCGCCAAAGCAAACGACCAGTGCGGAGGGGTTTAAAGCACGGCGCTGGAGCAGGAAGCTCACTTCACATTTCGGCACGTCACAGTGCACTCACACCTTCATCGCAACGCTCACGTCTTCAGGCTTGCAGAGAGTGGATTGTTTAAATCCTCCAGTGAAAACTGATTGTTTGGGAAATTAAGTAGGCTGCGTGATATTTGTGGAAAACTAGATTAGAATGAAAGCCTTGGCCATATTTCTATGTTACTTACGTGTTTCAAAGATTCACATATCTATTAATTAGTATGCTTGTGCTCACTATGTTCATATAAAAACGTGGAAAGACTGTATTTAACATGAGTTTTCACACGCCATGAGCTAAACTGAAATATTTGTATTTCTAAAAATCCGTCATTCTTTTCATGTTAAAATGGTATTCTAACATGTTTTTGTTGGCCTGCAGTCACTAAGAATGAATTTGGCCTAAATCGGTGACATAGCAACACAAACAAGCACCATACAGTCGAGTCGTGGTGATAATAATGAAAAGAAACTAAAGAAGAAAGAAAGAAAGAAATAATAAACTGACTGTGTGTAGTTATTTTGTTTATATTTTGTTGATATTATGTTGATATTATGTGATATTACTTAATAGTGGTTAATATAAGTTTGATCACTTGCTTTTTTGTAAAGAAAGCAGATACAATCACATTATTCTTATTTTTGCATCCTGTCATTTAGAATTTGACACTTTGGTTATTGTAAAATTGTGTCATTTGCCGAACAATGAAATTAACCCTTCAAATGACTGAAGTAATGAATGGAGTGGTCAGCACTATTAGGTCATCCCTGTTTCAGTTTGAGCTCGAGGAATTTCAGAACAGAGCTTGCAATTTTTTTTTAAATGAAAGCTTTTATGAACAATTGAGATTGTTTTGGTTTTTTTAAACACCCACTTGTCTGTTACTGCTGTAGGTTAGGTTAGGTTAGGTTAGGTTAGGTTAGGTTAGGTTAGTCAGGTCAGGTCAGGTCAGGTCAGGTCAGGTCAGGTCAGGTCAGGTCCGGTTAGGTCAGGTTAGGTTAGGTTAGGTTAGGTTAGGTTAGGTTAGTCAGGTCAGGTCAGGTCAGGTCAGGTCAGGTCAGGTCAGGTCAGGTCAGGTCAGGTCCGGTTAGGTCAGGTTAGGTTAGGTTAGGTTAGGTTAGGTTAGGTTAGGTTAGGTCAGGTTAGGGTTAGGTTAGGTTTGGTCAGGTTAGGTCAGGATTGGCTAAGTTAGGTCAGGTCAGGTCAGGTCAGGTCAGGTCAGGTCAGGTCAGGTCAGGTCAGGTCAGGTCAGGTCAGGTCCGGTTAGGTCAGGTTAGGTTAGGTTAGGTTAGGTTAGGTTAGGTCAGGTTAGGGTTAGGTTAGGTTTGGTCAGGTTAGGTCAGGATTGGCATAAGTTAGGTCAGGTCAGGTCAGGTCAGGTCAGGTCAGGTCAGGTCAGGTCAGGTCAGGTCAGGTTAGGTTAGATTAGGTCAGGTCAGGTTGAGTTAAGCCATGGTTCCAGTGTGCGGTATGTGCCGAGCTGATGAGCTATTTAAACATGGATGAGAGTGACGATCATCACTACCAATCAGCAGACGGTTTCCTCGTCGCTCCTCCTCACAGACCCGTTCCTCGTTGCCTGGTACCTCAACGGAGGGGTAACTTTTTCAGTCAGACCACGAGAAACCTCGCCCCGCCCCGCGACGCTCCAGCACAGAAAGTGTGGTGGAACCGCGGCTATAGGTACCCCAGCGGAGGGGTTATGAAAAACCATAACCCTTGGGTATGGTTCTTTCTGTACCATTCAAACCTTTTGTCAGTGTAGACGCTCAAAAACCCGTCCTGCCCCGTCCCGTCCCATATTGTGCGGTGGAAACATGGCTTTAGATTAAGGCCCCGTTTACACGACAACAAATATGAGTGTATCCACAAAACTTTCTTCACTTTTGGGGGGTCCGTTTACACGGCACCAGTTTGCGGATGCACTGCATCCGCAAAGTTTTTAATCCGGCTCCTAAGGTGGAAAAATTCTTTCACGGAGCAAATCCCTCCTGCAGAGACTGATGGAGGCTAAAGAGCCTGTTACTGCGCATGCACATCTCTCCCCCTCCCTCCTGCTTGTCCAGTTGTAAACAAACATGGCGGCCGCGTAGTGGTACGCCATGTTCTAGTTTTATCGTCCAGATCAGTAGTTTAATAGTTGAGACTCTCCCCTGATAGCATCTGATGTGTCATCAGTCCATGCGGATGTCAGGTTCTCTCCATTTTCTTCACGTTTATAGTGTTTTGTTCTCTGCACACGTCTGTGTAGTTTCATTGCAGCGCCCTCCTGTGGCCCGGCATACTAACTACATTGTCGTCTGTGCGTCCGCTGCTGCAGTGTAAACACACTCCTTTTCTTTTTAACTGATTAGGTGTTGAGCCCCTGGCTCGCTCAGGAGGTAGAGCATGAGACTCGCAATCTCAAGGTAGTGGGTTCATGTCCCACGCCGGGCGCCACCGTCTCGTGGGCTCACCACCTGCAGGAAAGGTTCTTCATCAGTGCAATGTGATCTGGGTGACAGGGCTCAGACTGCCACCCCCGCGACCCAGAAATGGATAAGTGGGAGAAGATGGATGGATGATTAGGTGTTGTCATGTAAATGGGGCCCTAAATTGGAGTGGTATTGGGTGGGTCGGGTTGAGTTGAGTTTAGTTGGATTGGGTAAGTTTAAACTAAACTAATCATGTTTTATTAATCCCCTTGGGGAAAAGCCTTTGTTCCACATGAACCCATGCGGTGGTACAGCCACAACCGCCGTGGGATTCAAATCCGCAAATTAGGTTGGGTCATATTGGATTATACGTTAGAGAAGAGTTCATTAGAGTAAGGTGCAGTAGGATCCAGCTTGCAGGAACACTAAATGGAACAGTGGATGGATTAATGACAATCTGAAATTAGATAAATGTGTGAAAGTGCTGCTTATTCATGTACATGTCTAAATCTTACATTAATTATTCCAATCAGATGCTAATGTATTACAAAATATGCTTCACGGGAAGTTCCAGAGGAGTGAAGTGTGTTTGTTGCTTTTATCCCGGCGGCAAAAACATTTTCAGGCGTGTGATCCGCCTGTTCCATTGTGATGTTAATGGAGTAATTAGCCACCACATTCTTTGCCTTTCTCTCGCTGCAAAGTGCCACTGGAGCCACCAAGGCTGGTGGTCGCGCGGCTGATTTCATGGACAGGATGCATGCTGGGATCCAACACCCAGAAGGAGGTTAAGAGCCCCCTGCGATCCCCCCGTGTGCCCGCCTTCAGGAACCCTCGGTTCTGCTGCTGCAGTGGAACACACACCTGTTAGGCTTTCCCAGGGGTGGAGAGGTGGAGAGGGCACAAACACCCTGAAGCACAAAGACAAAACACACACACACACACACACACACACACACACACACACACACACACACACACACACACACACACACACACACACACACACACACACACACACACACACACACACACACACAGAGAGAACAGCAGCCGCCCACACTGCCCATGCTATAGGGCTCAAAACCTTTCCTTTCCATCACTTTACCACATACTGCGACACATTCCAGCACTGCACACACACACACACACACACACACACACACACACACACACACACACACACACACACACACACACACACACACACACACACACACACACACACGCAAACACAGACTTTTGTTTGGATTCCTCATTGAGTTGGAGAGGGAAAGGGATTTGTGGGAGTATACAAAAGAAAATCTAACTCTTCCTTCAGGCACATACGAAGTGGCAGCATCGTGAACAAATATTACTTTCTAAAGCTTATTAAAATCTCAATTATCTAATAAAATCTGTTTTGATATCATCATCTGATCATCTCCTTTTTTGAAGGAGATGAGTTATTCAACATGCAGGGATCGCTGCATGCTGCAACTGCAGGTAGTAAAGTAGGTTGGTAGGTAATTTTAAATAATAAATGACATTGGTTTTATTTAATGCTCATTTAGGACCCAGAGTGATCATCAAATTCTGGTGCACTTTATTGCCCAACTTGCAGACGAGCTCCGAATATTGATTCATAGATCAATAAAGCAAACATTGATTCTTCCATTCCCAGATGAGTCTGTTTGAGTTTCAGTGTTGACAATAAAAGGGAAATATTTACAACTGACACACAAGTTTCAGGTAAACTAACGAGCAGAAGAAACCAATTGTTTGCCATTTACATGACTGATGCTGGTTTCCAGGAACTGTGATCATGACTTGGATTGTCTGAGTTCTCCAAACAACCCGAAGACATGCTGGTTCAGGTAAATGACGTTTGCATATATGAGCTGGACAAGGGACCGATTTCACAGTATCTTTATGAAGTCAAGACAGTTTGCAGATACGGAATGTGCTTCTTAGATTTATGTCGATTGAGTTTAATAGAGGATCCATCCCCCCTCCCTGCACCCTACCCACAGTCTGTCTGCTTGTCCTCTCCTGTCCTCTCCTCTATCCCTTGACCCCACCTGGGAGCAGAGAGTCTCCACCTCTGAGTCTGGTTCTGCAGGTTTCTTCCTGTTAAAAGGGAGTTTTTCTTTCCACCATTTCCTCTGCATGCTCGTGTCTCTGTAAAAGTACCTTGAAATGACTGTGGTGTATTTGGCACTATAGAAGCAAAATGGAATTGAACTGAATTGAATATTGAAGCTTTGATGCTCCCCGTTAGACAGTTGGGTGTCATTGCAGAGTGACACCAGCAGGCAGCTTCTGGCCGTGAATTAACCTTGACAGAATTAACGTTTCATCTTGTGCAACAAGTCAAAGGTCTGTGTCAGATCGAGCTGACCGTGTGCCGGTATGTGACAGAGGGAAAGGGTAGAAGTGTGAAATAAGGATGAGAGAGGTAGACTCCTCCTGCTCTCAAGACTCCCGTCCTTTCTTCCTTTCTTTCCCTCCTCGCTCCTTCTTCCCATCTTCTCCCTCAATAACATTCCAATCAGCGGTCTGCACTTGGATCATAGTGATGCAGGGTCTCTGCTGGCGTCCGGGGTCGCCCACAAGAAAGACAAGGAGCAGATGGTGGTCTTTGTCATTCCCTCCTCTTTTCAGTCCCCTGGCAGGCCTCGCCACCTCTCTCTCTGCCTCTCAGTGCCACGGCAGCACTGCGAGCTGAATGGGCCCCAGACACCGCGATGCAAGCAGCCTCGTACGTATGGACCTCCGCAACCAGATGGTGAGATTATTTGGAGCAATTAATTCTTTGAGAGAATCAGTGGGAACATGTTTGCAGCGGAGATTTGGGGGCTCGTGGTTGAATGTGTTGAATGACATTCCTCCTTAAAGTCCCTCCAGGAAAAAAAAAAAAAAAAAAAAAAAGTTTGGTGGCAGAGGGGTCGGGGTGGTGGTGGGAGGTGAGGGAGCTTCGGTGGGAGGATCCAGGAAGAAGAGAGTGAAAGGGAAGGTTTCTATTCTGGCAAGAAAAGCGTGTGTAAAGTATGAGCCTGGGTATGGGAACTTTTCTTAATGAAAAGAGGCCGAGGCTCGACATCGGAATTTCCACATTCCAGGGCTGAATAAATAAACAGGAAAAACATGTTTTGACCAAAGAGTTTGAATATTGACTAAAGCTGAAGGGAAATCACAAAACATTGACAGTCCACCGTGTGGAGTCGTGAGCTGTCCAATACGATCCGTCAAAGTTTCGGCCAGTCTGTCCATCAACTGCTGCCTTTTCAGGAGCAGAGCGCAAACATAAGCGCTGGAATCTGTCACCACCCGGCATCATAGACGTCCTAATGACCCCGCAGGTCAAGGGTCGAGTCCCTCATTAACCCTGACACCGGTGTCCTCATCTGTCCTTTCTTTGGACACTTTCTCTGTGGAATCAGCCTCCTTCCAGTCTTTTTCTCTCCTATCATTCAGCCCCTAAACAATCTAAAGTCCCTGCTCAAGTCTCTCCTGCTTGAATGAATCACTGAAGTGAAGGAAACTTGTTCTAACTTCAGGTTCCTACATTGTACAGTGGAAGTTATGTTGATAATTCATTAACCCATACATGTCATCTCTAAGAATCTGATTGTTCTACTTTTACAGAAATATGAATGAAAGATCAACTCATTTCCCATCAACTCTAAATATCAAAACAGATGGATAACACTTGTCCAAAGCAACATGAGGATGACATGTTTGGGAGTGAAACATTGAAATATTTGATTCTTGAACAACAGAATCAGTTTATTTTTCATTTTTGCATTTTCATGAAGGTTTAAGAAAAAATATGATGACAAAGATTTTATTATTTCACTTCAAACGTATCTTATGTGGGGCATCTGTGGCACGGTTGGTAAACCGGTCGCCTCTCGATCAGAAGGTTGCAGGTCCAATTCCCCATCTGCCCATGCCAAAGTGTCCTTGAGCAAGGCACAGCACCCCAGACAGCTCGCATCTTGCATGGCATGGAGTGGATGAATGTGATTAACACTGTAAAGCACTTTGGGGGCGACTCAAGCGGTGGAAAAGCGCCATTTGAGTGAAATCCACAGACATGTAGCGCGTGTTGTTCAGCTGTTGAAGCACTTATCAGAAGAGGGTGTGACCACAGCCGCAGTCTCACCACCTGCCTGCAGGGATCACCTGGATGGAGGCGGAGCTTCTCTGCAATCTTGTTCCAAGCATTTGGGAGTGTTACTTTCCATGTTTGCTATTTTACTTTCAGATGATCTGCAGTTCATTTCTCAGAGAGGTTGTTTTCTTTTGAGGGAGCTTCTATACTTCCTTCTGCACTCGTGTTCTGTTGATTCTGACTTTAATGTCTCCGTCAGTTCCTCCATTCACACTAACTGTGCTTCCCGGTATACAAATTATGAACTTTGCTCTAGGTTCCTATCATTGATCTTAATTGGCCTGATTGACAAGCAGTTAATCTTCATGATCTTGGTTTTATCGACATTCGGCCCCAGTTTGTTAGAATTTCCCGTCATACTTGTGGTTTTGTTGGTTGCTGCTACAGAAGAGAGCGATGTCGTCTGCGAAGTCGAGGTCATGAAGTTGTTTGTACTGGTTCCACTGGATGCCGTTTTGTTGTGTTCTTCATTGTCCAATCGATCGCCAGTAGGAATAAGAATGGTGACATCAAGCTGTTTTAAGCCTGACTTTACCGCAAGACTATCTGACAATATCCCAGCATGGACTACTGGGAAATTCCTATATTCTACTACACCATCCTAAATAGCATTATCAGAGTTATTTTGTCTTATTTGGCTTGTTTGACAGACAGTATGTGCATCTCTCACAGTTACTTTATTTATATGAACGATTGTCCTCTTGTCTCAAACCTAAAAATAGGTTGTTTTTAAGCTTTAATCTGTTAAAATTGGTTTCTCTCTCATTTCAGATCTTCTTTTTTTCCATTAACTTTTATTTATTTGACCAGATTTCACCACACAGTACCAGGCTAAGCTGCTCATCATTTATAATTACCCTAATAGCTAAATGGAGCTCATTTAGAGCTCATTTTTCACTGCTGAGATAATGTTAGTCCCCCACTATCACTTAACATAAGCTTACAAAAGAGAGCCTCATTTGAGTATTGTCCTCCTTTTCTCAATGTGTGTGTGATTCTCCAGCCAAAACAAGACAATGTTTACAAACTGCATCAATCATCATACAGTTTCAATCATCATCCCGACTTCTCATTCTGAGAATGAGAATAAAAAAAACCAAGATACTTTGTCCTGAGCTGAGTATCAATGAAGGCAGGATGTCAAGCAACTTGGTGCCTCATCTGCAGGGAAAAACTGTGAAGCGCTGCCAAAAAACATGTTTCAACCAAAGTCCTCTTTCGAACAGCTCCTCCTTACATTCTCTTCACATTTGATTACAGTTTCAAGTATTAGGCCTCAATCACACGACAACACTTTCAAGAGAAAACTCAAAACTCTTGTTGCCGTTTGGGTCCGTTTGCATGACAGCGATGCTCGGAGTCACTGAAAACACAACATTTTGCAAACGCGCCGACTCTGTTTCCACGGAAACCGTGAAAATGCAACTTTTCTGAAAGTTGAAAATGGAATACGGTTTCAATTTGATCACGATACACATTCAAACCAATAGATTCAATTTGAAATTAGACCATTCACACTCAGATTTATAGAATTCAAATTCACTTCCTGCTGGCAGGAGATATTTCCCATAATTCATTGCAAAAACAACCAAAAACACCCAACAGTGGCCAAACATGAAAACTTCATCGTTATGTTGGTAGCGATTGGAAATATACCAGAGATTGTTATTGTTATTTTTGTACATGCGAGACAAACTATTGTCAGGCTCTCTGTGCAGCTTGTGAGCTTTAGACTAAACTCCTGTTTACTGGAGGAGCGACGCCTCGTTACTCCTGAACTCCCTGCCTCCACCGGGCAGCAGCGCTACACGTCACTAACATAAACATCAGACTGTGTCAACAGCAGCTGTGATGGATTTGTAGAGCTATATAAACTTTTACAAAGCTGCTTGGTGCGGTGTTTCAACTGTTTTTGTTGCTTCCCTCACACTGGAGCACCTGAAGTTAAAACACTGGACTTTAACAATGACTGATTAACTCAAACGACCAGAGCAGATATTAATCTGACCCTCACAAAGAGCTGAGAGCTCAACTAATCTGTCACAGCAACAAAGTAACTTGAAATTTTTACGAAATTCTTCATAATTACATCTACAGAACTTCTATGTATTTTATATTTATTTTCACACAAATTAAATTCTCATAAGAATTTTTTTTTTTATCCTAAATAATGTGATCTCATGAAAAGAGCGCCACACAGTGGTTAACGCTCGTATTGAAAAGGTCTTGGGTTCAAATACTGACCATTTTCTTTGCATGTTCTCCCTGCGCTCATGTGGGTTTCCTTGAACAGTCCAAATAAACATGCATGTAAGGTTGGTGACAGCCTCAAAATAACTCATAAAATGGTCCATTTTCCAATGATATTCTTATTATTTGATACACCTGCAGCACGTTTTTTTTAAGTAGTGAGAGACCTCGATACTTTTTAAAGAAGGAGCCAGTAACTGTAATGAAGTAGTAATTATCAATAACTTGCCCACAATGAGTTATAACCTGGATTATCTTCACCGTTTATAAAAACAACGACAGAAATGACAGTTTGACTCTCAGACCTGTTTACACAACGTTTCCAAGTGAGAACACGTTCACTGTGTTTTGTCAGTCCATTTACATGACAACAGTGCCACTGAAAACACGGCTCTTTTGAAAACGCCTCCTAAGATGGAACTTTTGGACAACACTCCAACGCCGTCTCCATGGAAATGGGCTGAAATGCAACCTTTTGAAAATGAATCAAAATGAGTTTTACAGCGCTGATCTTCTGCGCGTTAAAATTGTAGCACAACATTTCCATCCAATAAAGTTTGAGATGTTCCTTGGTTTATGTCATTAAGGTGTGTTTTTGGATCCGTTCAGAAGTAGACCCTTGAAGCTGGAACAGCTAAACGGATTCAACTTGTCAATACTTCAACAATTGACAGACGGAGTCCCACACAGGAGCCCATGTTGTGCTCCAGCCGACCAGCCTGGCGGCGGCTGAGGTCTTCCCTCCCTCCGTCGCCAGCTGACACACTTCACCAAACTGTTTTTCAGAGTCGAACAGAGCGGAGGCTGTGAATCCGCCCAACAGGTGGACCGGCTCTCTGTCATTACGCGCGTCTGGCTGGATGATGGGCGGCGACGCAGCCTTACTTCACGCTATCTGTCAGGCGTAGCGGGGCGGCGGGTATCTCGTGAGGCGGGCGTGGCGGGCGGTGCCACACTTTCCCTCGCTCTCTCCAGGTGACACAGTTTGCACAACATGCCTTATTCCCCGACGGCCTCTCGGCTAAACACAACAGCTCTCTGTGTCATTTACACAGGTGCATTCAGTGTTTGCACTGCGCAACCTGAGTAACCACACACACACACACACACACACACACACACACACACACACACACACACACACACACACACACACACACACACACACACACACACCCTGAGAAAATGAGCAGCCTTTTTTTTTTTCTTTTACAGCTCAAAAAGCAAAGTAGAAGAAGTAAAATTAAAAAAAGGGTCATCCACTCACAGAGTTCCCCCCGCAGACAGGCGGACCACGCGCCGGCCCACCTGTGGGGTTTGTGTTTAGCGGCTATGATCTATTCTCATATGAGCTGTGCTAAAAGTAGCATTCTGGGCCACATTCATTTAGGTCAGTCGGGCCTAAAAACATTATTCACCGCTTTCTTTCTTGTCGCAGCCACCGAGACTCTTTCATAATTCCCACAGCTGCTGCTTTCACTTCCACATTTCCCAGCATGCTCACATCACACGCTCCTGACCCGGCGTCCTGGACGCTCGCTCGCTTTCACGCCGTCCTGTTTGTACTCCAAACTGTGGAGAGACCTGACAACATGTAGGTACGTGTGTGTGTGTGTGTGTGTGTGTGTGTGTGTGTGTGTGTGTGTGTGTGTGTGTGTGTGTGTGTGTGTGTGTGTGTGTGTGTGTGTGTGTGTGTGTGTGTGTGTGTGTGTGTGACAACAGGTGCACTTTTGTCGTACAGCTGCTGATCTGCTGGTCGTCTCCCAGCTCACCTTCACCATGGCACCATCTTTAAAGGAGCAACGTTTGTCCTGCTACACATTAAAAGAGACACAATGAGCACGTCGCTTCAATCCTGCATTTCCCGGTTTCAGTCCTGTTTTCACAATATTCACCCAGAAAAGATTGTATTCCACAGAGCTCTTTAATTTGCTGTAAAGCATCAATAAAGTTCTTTACAAACTTGCCGTCCACCGTAGGTTCTCCGGAGTGTTCAGAATGAGAGAAGACAATGAAGCCGAATGCCGCTAGAATCGACTCGGCCCTGTATACGTGACAATATTTCAAGAAACAACCGAATGTTTTTGCGTCTTCCTTTCAGAAAAGTTTCACATTTGCATCGCAATGTTTGGAAAAATGATGTCCGTTTACATGGAAACAGCAGAAACGCTGAAAGTGACGTAGCGAGCATGAGAGCAACACGCTATAAACACTAACAAAGGTGAGAACACGGACATTCTAGTGGACAGAAGACCACGTTGGATTGTTGTTACGGTGACTGTCAAAATAAAACTAAAAAGCAGGACAAGATGAACTGTGAGCCATGACACTCTGGAGGCAAACATTGTTGTTATTGTTCATCTACTGAGCATGTGCAGAAAAACGATTTAGCACATAACGATGTTTTTTTAGACGTGAAATATAAAGGTCAACTAAAATGTAAAGAGTTACAGTGAAAAGAAATAGTTGATTAGACCGAACAAATTTTTTTAACAATTCAACAAGACAGAACTTTCCAATTACAGGTTTCAGGGTGTTGACATCACCGTCTCTGCTCACTCCTGACTGGCTGAACAAAACTGTTGCACCTGTTGAAGCAAAAAAAAACAAAAAGAAAAACTGTCTGTCCTCCTGTTGCTTGCTCAATGTTTGAGGGACTGGCCCGAGCGTGTGAGTGCTGTCTCAAATGAAGTAAAGCTTTGTGGTTTCCTCTCGACTGGAGTATTATTTACTGCTTCCTCATGTCTGAGTGGGAGTGAGGAATTTACAGTTGGTGCAAAAATGAATCAAGCTTCCTCGTCACCTGCTTCAAAAACTAAATTTAACGTTTGCTCCTAGACGTTCAGTTAAATCTGAACTCAAATTGACTTTAGTGTTTTGTGCTATTTCATTTCATTACCTCCACAACATCAAAAATAAGCACTTCAAACTAAACACAAGTATGGTACAGTATGAGGTCATCAGTCCCCTCTGTCCATCCAGAGCGTGTGAGTCTCAAACAGGTGTGGCTGTCACGCAATTTCCACGTGCGGTTGCTCCACTTCGGGTCGACCGCAGGAGGAATCAGAAGAAATCCTGCAACACTTGCTGACTCTGGAACATCCATTGTTACTCAGAGGAGCAGCCTGGCTGACTTTCTGGTCCTTGTCTCCACACTGTGTCGCCACAACAAAGACAGGTTCACCTCTCAGGCTCGTCTGCAGGCTAATGAGTCTCTGGTTACCGGCACCGGTCCCCAGTCAACACTACGGTAAACCTGTGGGGAAGTAGAGCCAGAAGGGCCACAATTAGAGAAGTACAAGCAGGCGGAAGAAACAAAGACATGAACATGTGGCGCACAGTTCCTCCTCCGTGCCAGGAAACTCGAGGTTGATCCGTGCGCCGTCGACTGGGTGCGTGGCTCCAGATAGACAAGAATAGACTAGAACAAGGTTACTGAGCACGAAGAGTCAAAGTGCATGTTGTTTACATTCCTGCCTCCACACATTAGCCACACGCAGAGGACACGGCACACTCTCCTAACAAGGTTACGCCTTGAACCCTCATCAACCTCAAGCGCCGGAACAAAAGGAGAGAGAGGGTGAAGTGAGGCCGGGTCGTCCAGGTGGCACGGCAGCGTGCGTCCGCGTGTCCTTGCAAAGTTTGAGATGCTCGGTTTAACTTCCAGGGCTGGTTGGTAAAGTACAGAGCTGCTTAGTATTAGTTGGTAACATAAACAGAGGATATCCAGACCCTGTGAGGACATCGCAGCATCTACAGGTACTGACCCTCAAAGGTCAGATCTGGAAGAA
Source organism: Lipophrys pholis (assembly GCF_963383615.2). Classification (NCBI taxonomy): domain Eukaryota; kingdom Metazoa; phylum Chordata; class Actinopteri; order Blenniiformes; family Blenniidae; genus Lipophrys; species Lipophrys pholis. Next base: position 6,149,656 of record NC_137639.1, on the reverse strand, counting down.
TATACAATGAGTGACCATATTAGGTAACTTCCACATCACTTCCTGTTTCTTCCAAACTAACGATGGAGAGTTCATGAAAGTCACGGGAGACGTTAAAAAATAGTTGTGTGACTCATTGGAACTGATGATGGAACTGTTTAAGATTTTTGTAAATGTGTGTAAATAAAGACATGGAATCACGTCTCTGCTTCAAGCTTTGGTGGTTTCAGTCAGTTTATCTGGGAATAATCACCTTTTCACTCCCACTTAGTACACCTGAATAATGTTTTTATTTATTTTTTTTTTTAATAATCTAAAGACGTGGAAGTGTTTAATGTGCCTGCAGGTGTAAAAGGCGTCTCTCGATTCTGTTTCTCTTCGTTATCCAGTGTGACGGTTCCGGATGCAACCTGCCTTTTGAGAGGTGTCAGGTGAGATTCCCAAAACTGGCTCGCAAGAGACTCCAACTGGCCACCACGCAAATTGGACATATTATTAAGAAAACATTGATTCATTAACATATATTTTGCACCACAACAAAGAAACACTTTAAAATTTTAATTTAAACGTTATTATGGTACTAATTTCCCGGTCTGGTCCAATCAAGATGAAACTGGACTGCATGTGGCCCCTGAAATAAAATGTGTTTGACATTCCTTGGCTTAGTGCCTTCTTACATCCCTGATTGTGATAAAGCACGTGAAGAAGATATATGATAGCATAAACATAGGACTAATTCTGCTTGTTTTCACATGTTTTTGGTCCAGAAATGATTCTGTAAATCGAATTTGTTCAGTACAATCATTTCTCTTTAATGATTTATGTGGAAACTGCAAAGAATTGCAAACCTCGGAAGGACAATTTTTCAACTCAAGCTTTCAGTAAGGAACTCAGAATCCTGAAATCTAAACTGAGTCCTCATACTTTCAGTTGTATTAAGGACATAAATGGTCAGAACTTAAAGCATTAGTGGATCTTAGAGCGGACAGTGTTTTTCTCTCGGACCTCGTCCATCATCCAGAGTTCACGCTCTGTGGGACCAGAGGAAGAGCTGCCATCAAAGATTCATACCAGTGACCCCTCTGAAGTCGTCCCTGAACCAAACGTTGTTGTACACATTACTGAGCAGGCCTGTCACTTCCCATGGCAACACAAAACACAGAGGCAGAGGGAGGAAGCGCCGACCGAGGAGGGAAACAAGCATTTAAAGCCATTTCAGCCTTTCAATATTCATGGCAGGGGAGAATGCGGTGGTTCCCATAAAGTCTGGGACATTAAACCTCCAAAGAGGTGCTGAGGAGGGTCTCATCCCCGCTGCACTCAGACCTCCGGGCCCCCAATACTCCAACTGGATGGGAAACACTGAGGACTGAGGCTGAACTGGAGTCAAGTGGGAGCCTCAGTGTTGCCTTGGCAACCTGCCTGAAACCTGAAAGAAAGAAAGAAAGAAAGAAAGAAAGAAAGAAAGAAAGAAAGAAAGAAAGAAAGAAAGAAAGAAAGAAAGAAAGGAAAAGAGGAGAGGAGAGGAGCGGCAGGGTGTGAATGTGTGGCGCCAGGCAGTCTGCCCTGCTGTAAAGGAGGGAGCGCAGCGGCCGGAGAGCGGAGGAATGCAGGCGGCACAATAACACACAGCTGAGGGAAGGAATGGCCCGTCCTGCACCGCCAGTAGGAAACCCCACCGAGAGAGGTGCGAATAATATGGTTTTTCGTTAATTTTCCGTCCTCATAATTCAAGAAATCAGCGAAGCATCTCTGAAAACTCAATTTGCACCTGCTAGAATATTTAATCAATAATGTGAAATGGACTAAATTCATCTAACAGAAATTAAAAATTTGAAACTAAAGGAATAAATCACTTCAGGTTTTTCATGAATTAGTATTTGCACACCTGTTCAGTTAAAATTGAATAGTTTTTATATATTTTTTAAATTTTATATATATCTTCATACTGTTTTTGCTTGATTGAATTAAATCTGTTTCCATGTATTTGAACTATTGTGTGTGTGTGTGTGTGTGTGTGTGTGTGTGTGTGTGTGTGTGTGTGTGTGTGTGTGTGTGTGTGTGTGTGTGTGTGTGTGTGTGTGTGTGTGTGTAAAGGCAGGTGTTTCGCATTCGGGATGATCTGTCACCTGACTGATCAATACAAGCGCGTCTGTGCGTAATTACGCATCAATGACCAGCGCGCTAATCACTCTGGTGAATTGCGCCGATGTACCATCACCTCTGACCGGATCGATGAGAACCTTAAAGACAAGATCAGGCGGGACGGACACACACTTGAGACTTCGTGTCTTTGTGCAGCGGCGGTGCTGTAATGTGCCAGTGTCGGCGGCTTTAAAACGTCTCTCTCTCTCTCTCTCTCTCTCTCTCTCTCTCTCTCTCTCTCTCTCTCTCTCTCTCTCTCTCTCTCTCTCTCTCTCTCTCTCTCTCTCTCTCTCTCTCCAGGCAGCCCACCGCAGACACGCCTTTTTCTCGGCTCCGTGGGGTCGGTGGGCAGCGGGCTGCCGGTGATTGACCAGCTCCTCTCCCTGATGTGTCAGCCGGCTGGCTTGGCGCCTCCCCTCTCCTCTATAAATGAAGGAAATCTATTCGCTGCCTTCACTCCGAGCCTGCTCAAGTCACAGGAACTGCGCGGCTCCGCGGGATGTGTTGACAGATTTGGTTTGATCTCACGTTCTCCATTTTTTTTATCGCTTTTTGCTGATTCCAGCGCCGTGGTTTAATCGTACCTACCTCCAGCTACCAGTCGTGTAATTGGTTTTTTTTCTTCTTTTTTTGGTTATCTAAGATGAAGGCTGTTACTCCGGTCGGCCCCCAGGACTCCTCCTCCTCCTCCTCTTCCTCCTCCAGCAGCCAGCTCTCCCTGCACTATCTGTCGAAGCAGAGCTTCAACATCGCCCGGTGCAGGATGGAGGAGGAGGACCTGTTCTGCCTGCAGTACGACATGAACGACTGCTACAGCCGGCTGAAGCGCCTGGTGCCCACCATCCCGCAGGATAAGAAAGTCAGCAAAGTGGAGATCCTCCAGCATGTCATCGACTACATCCTGGACCTGCAGCTGGCCCTGGAGACGCACCCTTCGCTCCACAAACAGACACAGCGGACCGGGACCTGCCCCCCTCCCCCCGCAGCCTCCACCCCCAGCAGGACGCCGCTGACGGTGCTCAACGTGGACCACCACCAGGTAAAGCGCGTGTCCGTCCCGCACGAGCCGCGTGCGCCTCCCGGTGCCAACCCGCCGCTGTCCGCCCGTCACACTCCAGACAAAGCGCGTCATGCCCGTTATGTGTCATTGTCCTTCCCCTGTGTGTGTGTGTGTGTGTGTGTGTGTGTGTGTGTGTGTGTGTGTGTGTGTGTGTGTGTGTGTGTGTGTGTGTGTGTGTGTGTGTGTGTGTGTGTGTGTAATGGTAAGAAAAAAGCAGAACGTGATGAAAATGATCGCACTCTCTCACGGCTTGGGAGAAAATCACGCGTAAAAAACGCGTTTGACGTGGGTTCGATTGCGCACTTGATTGCGGGCTTTCTGATTTGCATGATAATAAGAGCGCTTGTCAGAGGCCCACCTTATCCCGAGGTTGGTGAAGCACCTCAGCCTGCAGCCCACTCCACTGCACACAATAAGGCCAATTTGTTGTTCAAAAGAGAATTTATTACGGGAGATCATTTTCGCCGCTCTGCTGTATTTTAATCATTGTGCCAAGCTTTGGGCCTGGCTGATATTTATTCTTCTACAGTGTTTTTACACATTTCTTCTCTTCTTCCTCTTTTAGAGAACATCAATAGTCAAAAAGCCGGAGGACTCTATTTTATGCCGTTGAGACAAAAGCACTGCATTGGTAAGTTGACTTTCCTTCATATTATAATTATATTTCTTTTATTGTGATTTGATATTTATATACAAGTGCATGTGGTCAGTTAAAATCACCCTAAGTGTTGGTCACTGAGGCTTCCTGGGTAACTTGATCTGTCTCCACGTGCTGCAGCTCTGAGGAGGCCTGGAGGTGTGACAGAAAATAATGATTGAGGAAGACAAAAATTGGCAAAGCGACCTCAGAGGCAGCTGTGCTTTGCGCAATAACTGTCAGTGGTGTAGCAATCAGAGAAGAGGAGAGGGTTAAAACCTCAGCTTGCCCTCTCTTACATTCTCTCTCGCACACACACACACACACACACACACACACGCACACACACACACACACACACACACACACACACACACACACACACACACACTCCTTCCTCCCCTCTTGGCTCCATTCACACTGCAGTGCTGGGCAATCGGCCTCAGTGCCAGACTTACAGCTCTGGATCCAAACACACCTGGGTAACAGTAACTCTGTGTGTGTGTGAGTGTGTGTGTGTGTGTGTGTGTGTGTGTGTGTGTGTGTGTGTGTGTGTGTGTGTGTGTGTGTGTGTGTGTGTGTGTGTGTGTGTGTGTGTGTGTGTGTGTGTGTGTGTGTGTGTGTGTGTGTGTGTGTGTGTGTGTGTGTGTGTGTGTGTGCTTCAGCCTCCTCTCTGCAGTGCACTTGTTGTTTGACCTGGTTTGTTTTGGGTTGTTGATCAAGCATGGCCTCTGTTGTGTCGGTGGCGCCAGTCAGTCTCGAGCCGAGCCGCTCACCCTCCCCTCCCTCCGCCTCTATTCATCCCCTCCACAGGTGTGCAGGGCTGCACAGAGCCGCTCCAAAGCCAGCAAAGCTTCGCCAGGGACTCTCGCCCAACTGGAGGCGCAATCACAAGGGGATTTCAAAAACCGCTGGGAGGAATTAAACCCAACTAAAAATCACCACTCATGTCAACTTCTTTTTTCTTTTTTTTTTTTTTCTCGGGGTTCCACTCATCCACAGAGACTCTCATGTGCAGACATCTCCCTCTCCTCGGTGCTTTCAGTTGTTCTCACTTTACATCTTGTCATTTGTTTTTCTAAAAGAGAGAAAACATGGATTTTGCTGAGAAGGTGTTTTCTTTTTGTTTTGTTTGGGAACCCCGCCTGTCAACAACAACAACAACAAAAAAAAAAAAAACAACTGTTTGTGAATTGTGCTTAAAAGTAAACTAAAAATGACTCCAGTTTAAAGCTTTACTAAACTGCGAAAATCCTTGTACATGTTTTTAGACATCTATTGTTTAAAATAGATGAATTGTGTTGAACAGGGACGCCGTCCTTGGAACCTTTTTAAATAACATTTTGTTTGATATTGTAAAGAAGAACAATTCCGATTCGAGACAATTACGATTGTACATATAGAGACGCAAATGTTCTATAAAAGTATGTGAAAGGAAGACTTATATGCTCAAAATAGACTATTGTAATTATAAGATATTTTTATTAAAACCTTTTGTTCTTGTCGTTGCTGTAAATATTTGTGTTTCCATTTTTAGTGAATGAACCGTGGTTTTGCTCTGCTCATAATGTCCTCACATGATGAAACCAGTTTAACTCTTTGCAGTGTTTTTCTTTTCATTTCTTTTTCTTTTTTTTTATTGGACTTAGTTGAATATGTAGCATGTCAGGCTCATTGCAGAGGTTTTCGATTGTGCACTGAAGCAGCCCTGCGAGGGTTTGGAGTTCAACGCCAGCTCTTCGCCCCGTTCAGCTTTCCCTCCAAATGTTTTTGTACTCATTAACCACGGCCGGCTCGCAGTGACCCGGTCGGTCTGCCGTTTGGGGGAAGAAAAAAAAAAAAAAAAAAAAAAACACCCACAAGAAAAGGTGGATCCACTGAATTCTTGATGAACCCTGGTCGGTAGCGCAGCCCTGACAGTGATCCCAGTGTAACAGCCACCAAAAGAGAATGATGTGTCTGCAGGCCGAGATTCTCCGGGAGGTAAAGATTTGACACAGGGAAATCATTACACTCCGAATTAGTCAAATATGTGAACATTTACTCTTTTTGCACATGTCTTTAAGTGAACATGATCTGAGCAGACTTTTAACGATGTAAAGAAAGTAAAATGGGGCAAAAAAAAAAAAAAAAGAAGAAAAAAAGAGGAAAGTCTTTATTTTTCATGACATCCAACACCGAATTTACCTCACCACCCTCCTGCCAGTGTGAGAGGGAACCTGTACATTACTGTCAGCTGCACTGTTGGACTGGACCGTCACTGGCTTGTGAGGAGTTGTCAAAACAATTAAAAGTTTCCAGGAAGAAGAAAATTGTGTCGTCTCAAGTTTTGTTTGAGGGGTTAAAGGTCGACTGCCGCCGTCATGCGAGGCGGAGGAAGGAGAGGCTTAATGGGAATAACAAGGCAGGGCGAAGTTATTAATACGTTGCAGAGGTGATCTGCAAACCTGCTTTACTGGAAGCAGATCTGACCTGCTTTTGTTTTTGGAGCCTTTATTGATTCCGTCACGCCTCAGCGCAGAAAAGACTCGAGAAACACAAACAGCCGCCGCCGGCCTGCAGATCATTCAGAAACAACACGGTCGTTATTCCGTGTGTGTGTGTGTGTGTGCGTGTGTGTGTGGGTTTTCAATTAAAACAACGTAGAGCAACGTAATTATTTTAGGTAATAAAAGGAGAAACTGAGTCGGTTTCAAACAAACCAGTAGCTTCTTCTTCGTTCTTCTTCTCATTCTTTAGTAATTTCTCCGATGCATTGATCCGCAGTGTCTTCATTCTGCAGAACCGGCACTACCATCAATGTGTGTAAACAGTTTCTTCATAAAAAAAAGAATTTAAATAAAAGGAAAATAAAAAAACAAAACATGGTGAAGCGCGGATTATTTCTGAATCCACTGCAGCTGAAAATCACCTTCACACTCTTCAACCTGAAAAGAAACTCAAGGCCTTCACTGGATTTTCAAACTAAATTATTTCATAATGAGCTTCAGATATTCAAAATTCATGCGAACGTATCAGTTATTTAAGAGCTGCCTCGTGATTTTCCTCCTGGCGCGTCGAAAGGCTGAGGAATGATCAGAAGCACGTCGCTTTTATTCATATTCGTTGAAGACAAGACGACCCACTTTATGGACATTTTTTTTAAAAATTGTAGCATCAGACCGCTTTGAACTTTAAAAATTAAAAAGTTGAACGTTTTATCCATTAAAAAAAACATTTGGTATGATGCAGATTTTATTTTTTTAACCCTGAGAACTCCTTTTTCTGCTTGACCATATTAAATCCTTCCTGATGCATACGAGCCTCCCATAGGCCTGCTGCCATACTGATGGAAAAGCACTATAATGGTGGAGTTGGACTGATTAAATCTGCCAATAAAAGCTCAAGTGACTTAAAATCTATTTGTCTTAATTGACTCAAAAAAGTAGGGAACGTTTGAAGAATTCAAAATATTCAGGTTGGCTCCACGCTGAAGAAAACTTTGCATTGCTTGGATCAATTTAATGAATTTGGAAAAACTGAGTTTGTAGACGACGTATGAAACAAGAGAGAAATAGTTGTTATAGCAGCTGCACAATTCATTCATCTGTTGAACTGTGTCAGAGAAACCCAAATAATTCCAATGATTTAAATAATATATAATTCAAATGAACATTCTTCCGTCTTTTTCATTAAACATAACATTTGGCTTTAAGGTACGTCTGACATTTCCCGTCCTCATGCAATGGAGAAAGAAGAACAATTAGATGATACATTTTGTGCTGATTTGATCTGAAAAATAGACCAGTTTTATCGCCACCGAAAAAAGAGTAGAAACGCCACGTGAATTGAACATATTGACGCTAACTGATATTTGCTGAGGATTTCTGGAGCTCTGATGCAACTAATTTCCTCTGAACAAACCTTGAGTGACACAAACAGGAGCAATCAAATCAATCTGCTGAGTTTTTCAGCAGAAAAGGTTCAATCTATTCAGAAATAATAAGATCAATTAGAGTAAAAAAAGAAGAAAAAAGTCACAGAAAATAGAATTGATGTCACATTTAAACAAAAGAGTTTTGATGACTTGATTTAATTAAGTGTATTAAAAGTTTGTATTTGCCTGCGGAAAATAGCGGCTCCCTTCATTCACACGTTCTTAACATACAAAAATTAAACCGTAAAATAGAGAAAAATAAGATTTCAGTTGAAGGAGGACCTGTTTGCACGTGAAAATATTTGTACGTTAAAATAAGACGGAAAGCAGGAAGGTGTCAGAGGCTCAATTCAGACGCTTGTTTGATAATGAATCTTTTTGGAGGTTTTGGGTTCACGGGGTCATGTTGGTGGCTGCCTTCATGTCAGGATCCTTGTTACACACACACACACACACACACACACACACACACACACACACACACACACACACACACACACACACACACACACACACACACACACACACATACACACACACACACACACTGACTCTTGTTTAGTGGTCCCCACGTCAACCTGCCGGATGCGGGTTAAAAGTTAAAGTAGCCGCGTGACACCGACAAGCCGGGCGACAGAGGCACCCTGTGGGCGCGACAGACGCCCCCCAGAACCCCCCTCCGCCCCCCCGACTCCCCCGACCCCCCCGCTTCCAGCCGTGACGATCTGAGGATAAGCAGGCCACCGGGCCACCTGTGTGTGTTTATAGTCCACAGTGAGAGGAGCTGGCCCCGATGCCCTTGACAAGCACCGTCCTTGTGAAGTGAAACGTGTGTGTGTGTGTGTGTGTGTGTGTGTGTGTGTGTGTGTGTGTGTGTGTGTGTGTGTGTGTGTGTGTGTGTGTGTGTGTGTGTCACTGTCTGTGCGTGAGTGAGTGATAAAAGGTAAAAATGGAAAAATAGAAAATGAAAAACTGTGTTAAGGCACAGGTGGCCAGCCTGACAGTTAGACCTTCCTGATATGATTAAAGATATTCTGCGGAGGCCCGAGAGTTCACACCGGGCTTCAGCTGCCGCCGCGACGCCGAGAGCATCACCGGAGCTGGAAACACTTTTATAGACACAGAGAAAAAAAAAGATTTGAGGTTTTAGACGCTCATGTTTTCAAGTCAGAATAACTCGACACCTGGGCGTGCTTGGAATAGATTTCATCACCAACAACACAAACCCTTCCTGAAACTTCTAAACATTAAGTTGATTCAACAAATCAACGAGTTTAAGCAACTCAAATCTTGACCATATGTACTTAAACGTGATATTTGAACAAAGGGAAATATCAGCAATAGTTTTAATCAAGAGAAATGTGAAATTCTTAAATCTTAAGAAAAATACTGATTAGAGAAATCAACTCATTTTTTTCTCTTTTTAGCAATTAAATCTTTCTTATATTTCTAAACGTGAAAATATTAAAATCTTCCAACTGTTTCACTTCACAAATTAATGTATGAAAAACTAAAATCTGCAAGTTTATTCTGCTGACATTTCTTAAACTGCCTCACACAGCATTCACGTGACATAAACATGATATATTTTGTCCAATTTATAAGACGAACTTTTACAGGAATCTATTTCTTTTTCTCTACAGACGTTAGTGCGATTTAAAAAGATTCTTATTTTAGAAGCTTTATATTTTTATCCTCATACAACTTGAAATAGATTAACTTTGCGTGAGACGTAACCTTATATGATGTAAGTTTATTCAACGACGCTTTGTATGAACAACTTTATATCTTTATGTATTCTAATGTGAATTATAAAGTTTATGACTACTTTACACTAGTAACCTGTAATTAAAGAAAATGTATGAAGTTTAACTCTGCCGTTGATTCAATATGATTCTCAGATGTTTGCTCAAATTTAAAAAACAAAAAACAATATTTAATGAAATATTTCAAAACAGGCGATACAATAAAGCTCAGAGTTTAACAGACGTTTATGGGTTTATTTTGTTATTTCCAACCTGAAATTAAGTGTAAACAAGTTACATTTTCTTTATTGCATTGCCCAAAAAGTTTTTTTAAACTGCATATAAAGTATCTTTCATCTTTGTAAGCCGAACTTTAACTTTCACTGAAACGTTGGCTTATTAAGCTCTTTGTGTTTCATTGATATTATGATTCATCATTACCATTAAAACATCAGTGGATTTAATGAGACGCTTAATGTACGCAGCATATGTTTTTCAAAAGACTGTAAAGACCTTCAATCTGTAGCCACATCTAATCATAAAGCAAATACTGTTCATGATACTTCTTTAATGTCACCATTAGTTCTTTCCAACGGGCTTGGATTCTTTATTTGTGTATTTGGTTGTTTATTATTTATCATTTTTTGTTCATGCTCTGCATTATACTTAGATTAGAAACAGGAGACTTTGGGGAATTAGAGATTGGGATTACGTTTGTACTGTTGGAATATTGCCAACGTATCACTGAGATATTTCAGAAAACGTCATTTTGAAAAGACTGAAGGACAATTCAGAAAATATTCAATCAATCCATCAAACACATGTGAGTATGGGACATAGGGAGGAATCCCAGCTCTGTTTGTCGCCCATGTGTACAAGTCATGAAGCAAAAAAACGGAATAAAATAAAATACAAGAGAATATGGACGCAGAAATATAAAGCAACATATAAAGAATAGATAAATATCGTCGTCTGGATAGAATCATTTAAAAAGGAAGTGTGGTCTGCATTCAGGAACCTGATGGAGGGAGTGAAGAACGTTTCCTTTAGGGGACATTATAGCGTCTCCCTGAATTCATCTGACAACAACATGATCTGGTCGGCTGAATAGTTTTGGTTCGTTTTCTTTAGTTTCCTTCAGCTCCTCGGTCCTCCGCTGTGAGCGCCAATAACTTTAGAGCAGATTCTGTCGATGCTGTTTAAGCTGTTCCTGTCGTTCACTGACGGCCCGTCATGCCAGCAGGTGAAGGAAAAAGTTAAGAGGCTTCTGATGAAAGAAGTTAGAACCCGTCACTAATGCCGGCTGACCCGGCTCCTGATTAATATTTCACGGTAAAAACATCACGTTTCCAGCAGTTTACACGTTCCTAAAGTACACGCCGAAACATTTACATATCAGATACATTTGTGTGCATTTCCTGGCAGAGACATATGGCATTAATTCAGCATCCAATTATGCACAGGCTGATGCTTATTTACACGGAGAGAGCATGCCTCGCACTAATTCCGAGTCTTATTACACGATGTTCCGGAAAAGCTTGTTTTTCCCCGTCACAGCTGGGACAGGAGACTTCTGCTAACGCCGTCCCCGAGTCTTTCTGTTAGTCAGCAACCCCGAGCCGCCACCACCACCGCCGCCGCCGCCGCCGCCATGCCCGGATACATTATTCATCCACACTCCTGTTGTACTTTGCCGCAGCCATATGTTGACTCACAATTCCCACTGTCTGGCTATTAGCTCGCGCCTCGTCTGGTCTCTCCTGCATTAACAGGCGTTTTCCAAATGATCCCCGTTGGGAGGGGGGGTGGGGGGCGGAGGTGCAGAATGTGGGACGGAGACAGACGCGTCCTCCTTCTTGTTTTCTAACATTCCTGCTCATTTGATCCGGTTCGTGATAAGCAGGCCCAAAGCTCAGCGGTCGACCTGTTTGCTCACTTGGTTATGAGCACAGTGTCAGTATCATCCAGACGCAGGTACGGCCGAGCTGAAAGTGGAGCCGCGTGTTTGTACAGGTGTGAGCGTGCACATCTTCAGTGTGCAGCGGGTTTACTGAACGAGTTCCTTCCACAAGACGGGAAATTAGAGAGGCCTCACTACTTCTGATTAAATCTCGCCTGCTCATTACCCACCTCTCTTTTATCCTCCTCCTCCTCCTCCTCCTCCTCCTCCTCGGAGCACAATCCACCACTGCTGATTGTTACCGAGGATAAAAAGAGAAAAAAGTAATCAGAATGTTGTTTTCTCTCTCCTCTCGCTGCAGAAAAACACTCTTCTGCTTAATTCCACAAATTTGCGCGATGCGTCGCGACACAAACACATAAAGCGCGGGGGGGGGACGCTCGCGATCGTCCCTGCCTTGAATTAACCTTCCGCATATGTTAAACTGCAATAACAGGTTTAGCCGCGGTGTCTCGCCTCCCTCTCTCCCTGATTTAACTCCACATTACGGCGTTCCACGGGGGCCTATATCCCCGCGTGTTAATCACTGCTCTTCCCCGGCGCACAGAGAAATATATGGCGGGTGCTTGCAGAGGAACAGCGGAGGACAAAAACGTGCTCGCTCTTGGACACTACTTGATTACAGACTAATTGGTCTAGAGTGATTAAATATCTCATGCTCCTCACTAATTGCAGCTATTTAAAGCAGCTATTAGCTTAAAATGCCTGCCACCAACAGCCGTTTACGCATAAACAAAATGTGAGATGCTGCAGTTCACCTGTACGCCGGGCTGGGAGCTCCGTGCCACGATGAGACTTCCACAGCACATCTTAAATATTTAAAATGTTGAATCCGGAAAGCCTCGCCCTCCTTCTGAGCCGAAGATACATTTCAAGATCCTTTCTCCTCTTTTTTTTTTTATTTTAACAAATGTGTAACAGATGTAGGTTTTTACTGATGATGAATTAATCACAATTATGTTTTCCACATTCATATTACTCGAGATGAGTGATTAGTTCTGTGTGTGTGTGTGTGTGTGTGTGTGTGTGTGTGTGTGTGTGTGTGTGTGTGTGTGTGTGTGTGTGTGTGTGTGTGTATGTGTGTGTGTGTGTGTGTGTGTGTGTGTGTGTTAATGATCTGACGCTTGCCGCTTTCATATATGAAATCAAAATACAAAGAAACAACAATCCCACTGCGGATCGCTCAGTTTGATTCCGCAGCCTCGGCCGGAGCGCCACACTTCCAAGAGAAGAAGAAGGATGCGTGCACGCACTCAACCTGTTATTGTGATCTGAGCCTGGAGCGGCCATCAAACACAATCAGGGGAGACTTAATGTGTGTACACCCACCAGTTTAGCTTCAGTCAGAGCCTCTTTTCAGGCCCAGAACAAACAGGGACCGGGTGAAAGAGACGGAGGAAGGAGAGGGAGAGGATGCAGGCTGAAACAACGGACGGGGTGAGAGAGTGTGAGGATGGATGGAAGGAGAAGGAGGTGGGGGGAGAAGGAGAGAGGGAGGGAGGGAGGAATTGGCATCGCCAGTGCCAACCGTGGCTCCCGGGAGACAGGCGATGAATTACAGAAATGAGATCTCAGACAAATGCCAAGCTTTTCCAAAGTGCGGCGAGAATGGCTGCGCCCCCTCAGGAGAACACAGTGATTAGAGAGGGGGAACCGGGGGTCTGCCAAGGATCTGTGTGTGTGTGTGTGTGTGTGTGTGTGTGTGTGTGTGTGTGTGTGTGTGTGTGTGTGTGTGTGTGTGTGTGTGTGTGTGTGTGTGTGTGTGTGTGTGTGCGCGCACACATGGTGGCACCGGGACAACAGTCATGTCACAGAACACGACCCTGAGGTGCCGCCATCAGACAGCCAATATGGCGAGTTAAATACCGCCGCTGCATCCGAGCGTGAGGGCTCCAACTGCCTGCAATCAAACAGGTTTCTGTTCACCTAATGAGCTTAATTAACGAGGCTTAGTTTACACTTCTTTGCTCCGAAAGAGGGAACAACGTGTCGCACTTAGCAGAGGGATACCGTATCTTTTCAGGCAGGTAGGGCGACTGTTTCGACCTCCGCTCTCCTCCCCGGTGTGTTGACTGCTTCTTCACAGCTGAAGCAACACGGATGTGAATAAAGAGCATTACTCTCTTTATTTAAAAAAAATTTAAAAACATTCCTCTTCATGTTAAATTTTAAAACACATACACAAATATATATTTCTTTTTCATATCAGGTGCAAAAGGTACATTTTTATACACAAAAAATATGAAAACAAGTTCAGTGTTTAGTGTTTTCTAACCTTTTTAAAATAAGCCCATAATAGAAAATAATGCTCATGATTCCATAACAATGTGATGTGGTGTAAATATTTGGGTAAGTCTTAGGTCCCTTTATACAGCGTTTTCAAGTGAAAATGGGAAACCTTGTCCGTTTCCACGACAACAGTGGTCGGAGCCACTGAAAACTGAACTTTTTGAAAATGGCTCCCAATGTGGAACTTTTTGAAAGTGCAACTTTCCTGAAATGCTGCTACCACGCAAGTGCACCACGGCTGTAGTAAATAGCTCTTCTGCACACGTGCGAGTAGATGACAATAACAACAGCGTTTCCTCCAGAGTGTCGCGACTCCCAGTCCATCTTCTCCTGGAACTTGGTCGTTTTTGAGTCGAGACTCACCTGGAATAAAAAATCCAACTCCATGGTCCGTCCATATGAATGTCCGTGTTCTCCCATTGTTAATGTTTATAGCGTGTTGTTCTCTGCACATACGTGTGTGGTTTCATTTCAAAAGCATCCAACAGCTCCCACTAGTGGCCTGCTATGCTCACTACATTGTTTTCAAACCTAAACTTGAAACTTTCCTCAAAAATGTTTCTTTGTCATTTCAAACGTCGTATAAATGTTTGCCTTTGCTTGTCCAGTCTCATAGTTCCAATAGTCTTTATGTTTGTAACTCAAATATTTCAAATACCTGAATCGGAAACAAGCTGGGTACAACAGTCTCAGTGCTGCCACCTAATGCATAAAAGTGGCATTTAAAAAAATTAATAAATACAAAACTAGTCTTTTAAACTAATACATTTTGTGACCATTTAACAGCAGTAATCACAGAGAAATACTCACAAGGAATTTGTAAAAACTGACAAAGCAGATTGAACTCACAGCTTAGATTCACAGCTTCAGTGTAGTGAGAGCTATAGCTGACTAATTCATGGTTATATATTCACTCGTGTTGTCAAGATAATCGATTTTTAGTTGAGGGCAAAAAAGTATATAATTAAAAACATTATTGCACTACCAAGAAATTGAGGTCTATGGAAACCAGTAGTCTCAACTGGTAAAGAGGAAATGATAAACCTTACAATTTCATAAGTATTTAACAAGATTATTTTAAATAACAAGAAGTTAGATGAGAGGACCTATAACGGCTGCCCACTCATTATGCATTTATTTAGCTGGCATATGTCTTTAAACAGCCACCCTAACCCCGACTCTCTCCAGCTATCAATTCAAAATAAGATCAGTAGCTAACTGTGTTTTGTTTCCAAGTTTTTGTCGACCTCAGCTGTTTATGTTGAATGACACAACTAGGACCCGAGTGTCAGTTTTCTTGTTCATGCAGCTCTCTGTGCTGCGGTAAAATGCTCAGGAGGGTGGAGATGAACGGTGGACGAACAGGTTGATGGCGAATTCCTCACACTGGCTCTTTCAGGGTTACGGCGTCTCACCGTCGGCGTCGGCCACTTCCATCAAGCTCCGGAGTCACATGTGGCAGAGGGAGAGAAGAATGCCGGAGGGAATCAAGACAAAGCACCGTCGAAGGAACAGAAGGAGGAACACCAGCTCACCAAGGACTCCGCACACACTGGGTTCCTGTGGCACTCTATCATTCAAACCATGTAAACATATGCGCATTTTTAACGTTTCATTACAAGGAAATTTCATTATTCAATATGATCATCCTCAATAGCAGTATATTTTTCCCATAAATACAACTTTAACAAAGACAGAGGAGAACCGAAGTACACACACTCAAGTAGAAGCACAGATGGTTATCAAATATTTAGAAAAATAAAATATACTGATTAATGCTCTGTTCTCTCTATCACAAACAAAACACAGTTTCACACTCCTTTATAGTCTATGGAGATATGCTTAACACATTTCATGCAGAGCATGAACAAAAAATGATAAATAATAAACAACCAAATACACCAATAAAGAATCCAAGCCTGTTGGAAAGAACTAATGGTGACATTAAAGAAGTATCATGAACAGTATTTGCTTTATGATTAGATGTGGCCACAGATTGAAGGTCTTTACGGTCTTTTGAAAAAGTCACGATTGCTGCCATCTCTTTTCAAATGAATCTTCCCTTAATCCTTGAGTCTTTATTTTCTCTATCGGGCCAAACTTTTGTTGCCGCTCAGGTGGGTCGGGTTTAAACCCAATTCTTCCAACTTTAATTTTATATATATATATTGATGAATTACCTTTGCATTCTCAGATGTTTTCAAATAACATGGAGATTACCTGAACACATTTACTGTTTCACCTATATGCATACATCATCATTTTAATCACAGGATTTCTTTCTTGTGAGTCCTTCATCTTCAGGTCCTTGTTGTAGGAATCTGTAAACTGAATGAACCTAAACAAATCTAGATTATGGAGGAAAATCTTTCCTTTAATGTTTGAAAAGATTGTAGTTCATTGTTCTCCATGGCTCTACGCACCACACTCATACCTTTCACTGCCCAAACCATTGTTTCTCTCTTTTTTTATGATGAACACAGAAGATTTGGAAGAATATCAAACTCTTAGAAATTAAACTAAATACATAGATCCGTTTCAAAAAATATAAGAAGTGAGACGTAAAGACATTCCTGTTCAAACATAGAGAATAAAAGTAAGAAAACAAGTTTTCAAGGAAATATACCTGAAATTCAATTTTTATTTTAATCTAAGATTATTACAGCTAAACCCAAGAGATCACAGTTTCAGTGGTTTGTAACCCTGAATTTCAAACACTGCTGAGTGCTATAAAGTAAAGAGGAAAGCAGAGGAAAGTAATGAAAGATAAGACACTGCGCCCTCAAGAGTATTTCATCCTTGATAGAAAACCAACCAGACAACAGTTCAGTGAGTCCACAGACTCCACAGAGTGAACTGTTGATGGAAGAAGATTTCTCCATAGATACTGAAATGATTCAAAGACCAATGAGTTTATAGAGTTTAAATGGAAAAGAATAATACAAGAAAACTCTAACTGTAGTATCTCACAGTCAGGAAGCGTTCATAGTTGATCTTGGGATGGAGTCACTGTCACCAAATGTGGTTCAGATCACTGGATTTTGAAACATGTCTGCCCTCAAAGTGCAGTTAAATCTCATTTAATGAAGCTTACAACATCTTAGACCCCTCCAACACACACACACACACACACACACACACACACACACACACACACACACACACACACACACACACACACAGTCTGTGATTCTACAAAATGTTGTAGTGAAGCTGGAGGACACGTTGAGTAAATCACCTTCAAATTAAACCACTTTGTTATACTGAGGAAGCTGAAGCTGAAGGTGAGTCTCCTCCTCTACTAACACCAACCAACCTTTCACCGGTACCTAACAAGTGCGATCAATGAAAACAAATGTAGTTGAACGAGGTATCTCTTTCAAATAACCAGCTGCGATGCTCCTTCATATAAATCTAACTATATCCAGCTGTTTGGAAGAAACTATCCCAGAAAAATAACTGAATATTTTCACCTGTAGTCATTTTTGTTTTCCCAAATAAGGGCTGTTTTCTGTCACAGCAGAATATTGCCAAAAGTGGCCGAGGAAGACTGCAACTTTTCTGAAGTTTCAATTCAGAAAGGTTTCGCGCTTACACAGCAATGTTTGGAAAACGATGATCATTTACACGGCAACAGCAGAAATGCAGAAAACAATGTAGTGAGCATGCCAGGCCTTGGGTTGGTGTTACTGGTTGTTTTTGTAATGAGAACTTACAATGGGAGCACAAAGACATTCATTCGAAGCTGGATTGTCCCGGATATGTCAGAATATGGAGTGATGACACTCTGGAGGAAAACCTTGTTCTTATTGTACATCTACTTGCACATGTGGAGAAAAACTAATAACTACGGCCGTTTTCAAAATATGGTGTTTTCGGTGTCTCTGACTCCGAGCATCCTCGTTGTGTAATTGGACACTCAAAATGCAAACGAAAGTTTTATGTTTTCACTTGAGAATTTTGTCGTGCACATGCCTTAGTATATCCAGCTTTCTTTAGTAGAATCCATCAAAGACATTTGATTGTCGTCACTTTTAACTGATCTGGATAGATGGTTAGATGATCTAAAGGTTATTGGGATGATTCAGGCCGACAGGAATCTGTGCTCCACATTACTCTACCGTCTGAATTCCTCTCAGATACAAGCGATCAGATTCCCTCAGACCAAACTGTCTCCGAGTGGGAATACCGAGTCAAAATGGGGATTTTATTTCAGCGACTGCCTGAGGGGAAACCACATCAAACCAAACAGAAATCACATTGGAGTCTGAGATGACGAATGGAGACCTTGAATAACTGCGTTACTGCTATTATATTTGGAAATGGGGGGAAATTAATTTCGCCGCCGTGCTGCGTTTCACTTTCTTACAGATTGTGTATCCAGCTGCAGATACGGGTTTTGATATAGATCATTTACAATTTCATTAGGAAAACATTTGTTCACATTTACTGTTCTATATTTGTCTGTGTTATCTGTGCAGCGGCAGTGAAACCGAACAGGAGGCAGAGACGCAGGCGAAAGCTTTTTTTACGCTTTGTTGATGAATTCAAGAATATTCTGCATTTATTGATTGTTGATGTGACTCTTTATTCTGCACTCGGTGCCAAGAGGCGAGCAAGTTTGAATCCGAGTGCTAACTGCATCTCGTAAGTGTAGTTAAGGTTAAATAGGATGGGTGAAATCAGTGGAACTGAAACCTTTAGTCCTACAAACCTTTAAAAATGCCAACATTTCCAAACCCACACATACGTCCACTCATTTTTACATTCAAATTTCATTGCACTTCTTTTTACTAAATGTTTGATACAAAAAGCTAATTTATAATTAAACAGACAAAAACAAAGGGCATCATGTCTTCCTCTATTTGCATTAGTTTTCAACTTTCGATGCTTTAAGGATTTCTTCCCCTAAAAAAATCGCCTCTTTGTACTAAAATAGCTTTTAAATTAAGCAGCTCTCTGGTTGTTTGTTTGTTTTTTCCAAAATCAAACAGGACTCACTGCGAAATGAACCTACTGGGTGGTCAGAGGCCAACTCCTCACACAGGTTGGTTTTTTTAATGACTGTAATGACCTTGCTCATCACGTCATTGTCCTGCAATGGCTACGAGCCCATCTGGGGGCCACGCCCCCCACTTTGGGAACCACTGGGTTAAAATCAAAGAAAATTTTTTTTCCAAAGGATATCAATGAATAATTGTTTTAATCCTCAGAAACTTCCCAGCTCTCCAAGTAGGATTTTTTTTTAAATCTTAACATCCAAAATCTTTGAAAATACAAAACTAATTTCATTGGAAACAGATTCTACAATACATCACTTGTCTCGTGTCTCTGGGGAAATACTCAGAACTTAAATAAGTGAATGGTTTCCAAGCTACCTGAAGCACAGCCAAAGAGCATATATCAAAGAAGGTAAGAGGTAAGTAGTAACAAGCCTTTTCTCCAGTACAGCAACGAAACCTAGATGCTTGTTTTCACTCACATTTCAATCTAATGCAGAAATTCAGTCTTCTTTAATTTCAGAAAAGCATATTTTAGCTCACCATCCTTTCTGTATAATTATAAAAAGTAAAATACCTTTCAGTTGCTCTTAGTTAGTGGTCTTATTCATTTTAGGATACAATCACCACGTGATTTTCTCACAGGCTAAAACCTTAGTACAGTTGCACAATTTAAATACTTTGAACTTAATGACCATAATGACACATGATGTGGGGAGGGTGTTCAGACAAAAATAGCAATAGCCTTGTTGTTGTATGTGATTGCATCACAGCTCATTTAAAAAAAGAATGGAAAGTCAGAGGAATTAAACCCAAAGGCCAGAAATAACCTTTGGTGTGTTTTTATTAGGCTGCTTAAAACAAGTTATCTCAAACGATAATCTACAACATAACATATCTGAGATGCACCATTCATAATTGTGTTAGATGATTGCTGACAAGTTGTTAAATGAGACTGTCGGACACCATCCTGCCCAGCAGGAACGGTTTACATGATTCAAGTGAAAATGCTAAACTCCTGTTGTGTTTTGGTTGTTTATTTACGCGATAAAGGCATTTAGAGTCCCTGATAACGTCAATTGTAGAAAATAGCTTCCATCGTGCAACATTTTTGGGGGGCCGACATCTATTTCTGAACAGGAAGTGTAGTATGTGCACATGCATGTCATAGTTTTCATTGATAAAAAGCAATAACTATGAAAGACCACAAAGCAATAGTTAATTCTTTTGAATTTAACAGCACTTCTTCATAAAATAAAATACTTCCATTTATTATATGGTCACAGTTTCTAAATGAATTTGCATGGTAATATTACAATAACACCTGATATTAACACTTTTTTCTTTTAGATTCCCAACTGTAAGACAGTTAATATGTACAACAGGGTTAAAGCTTTCTTTATGACTTCATCATCTATATAAATCTATTAGTTTATGGTATTTTCAAGTACTTCTTTAGAGTCAAGATAACAATAATGCATTTGTTTTAAATAGCGCTTTTCAGGACACTCAAAGACGCTTTACATTGCATGATTCATTCACTCCATACTGGATGGTGGTAAACTCCGTATGTAGTCACATGGGGCAGACTGAAGACTGAAGCAAGGCTGCCATTTTGTGCCATCAGCCCCTCTGACCACCACCAACCACTCACTCTCTCACTGCATTCACCCAGGCAGTTCTGGGTTCAGTGTCTTGCCCAAGGACACTTCGGCATGTAAGTTAAGAGAGACGGAAATCAAACCTGCAACTTTCCGATTGGTACACGACCACTCTACCAACTGAGCTATGCCACCACACGATGTCTGAAAGAGAGCCGAATGTTCTCTATTGATACCAAGTTCAAGGTAAAAGCTTATCAACGGTATCCTACATGCTTTGGCTTGACTTTTGCTTATAGCTATTGTGTTCTGTTTTCAAAAACCGGATGCTATTTGAGTGTGATGCTTATCTTGCTAAACAAATTGTGTGAGTAGCACAAATTCAGCAAAAATCAGACGAATGAAAAATGTAATTGGTTCCTGTCAAGGAAATATGGCTTGACGCCAACTTCAGGGATTGTCTCCAAACTACGTAACCCTACTAGGATGCTGTGCTGTTTAATGTATTTGTCTGCCACAATGTATTATAGTTTATTGGGTCGACATTAATACATTTTCATTTCAGAAATTTGGGAAAGTTAGTTACCATCAATTATAGCTCTTAATCAAAGTGTATCAAAGAAGACGTACAAAACAGTATCAACTAAAGTCTTCTAAATGACTTTTTCAGATTTGTGGGTAATGATTAATTTAGAGTTTAGGTCTTTAATAATGCGAAACACAGGCACAACAAATAGTTCCCTGTTTTTGTTATACTGGTTTCCTCTGAAACAAATAACAAATTGTTATACTTAAATATAAAATGTTAGTATTCACTGTGACTATTTTTGAACAAAATCAAAGTGAGGAAACATAAATATTTACCTATAGCAAACTCCGGCCCTTCATGCGTAAACAATGTGCGCACTTACCAGAACTCCAGCTCCACCAGGCCTAAGTTCCTCTGTAATAACGCCTCTCATTTCCGTCACTGCTGCCTCTAAATGTCATTTCTTTGGTGCTCAGCAGTCGAAAAACCCTCACAAGCTGAGAAATTCAGCGTGAAACTGGATCAAAATGAAGCAGCACAGCCTGCGCTCCTGATCCCTCCATATGTTTCCATATAGATATCAAGCCATCGATTAGGGGAATGCTGTCATCTAGTTGGCAGCGATTAGGCTGCTGGCTTTGGCACCCAGTCAACAACTAATTCACATGCTAATGTCTTCCAGATCAGGTCTCGCCCCCAAACTGGTTCTCCTTATTGACTTGATTCCCTGATTGGACAGATGGCCACCTTTCAATATCACAGACGTCTGTTTGTGTTTAGGCTCCGGGTATGGGTGGCGAGGGGTTGTCAAGAAGGGGAGGAGGGCGAGGATTCCCAAGCTTATGAATAAACAACAACAATCATCTAGATAAACAACAACATTATCTGGCGTCTGAACCTTGACGACGATCCATTATGGCCATTACTGTCACATCGTGTGCTACAGTCGGCTTTTAATTGCTCTTATTCGCTATTGAGAATGGGTGGATGGGTGAATGGCGGGAAGGGGGGGCTCAGACACTGTATCAGTCGACGCTCTTAATTGATTTGTCCTCGCGCTTGCCAAGACCGCAGTCAATACAGTCGAGTGCACTGAAACCTATCAAAGCAGAGCAAGGAGTGAAGGCACGAGCGCCAAAGACAAAACAGCTGCACGGTGTGGAAAAGGAAAAGCAAAGAAACGCAGAAGAAAAAAGAATTTAAAAAAAGAAAGCTGCATTTCCATTTCACCAAGTCCCTCCTACTCCAATCCCTTCATCTCTCCTCCTTCCCCCCACGCACATTTCTACCTCACCTCTTGCTCCTCTCTCTCTCTCTCTCTCTCTCTGCTCTCATTCTCCATTTTCGTGCCTGGCAGCAGTCTTTCTCAGGAGATTTTCTCTGCAGTTGTGTGAGGAGAATGTCAGTCTGTGTAGTTAGAAGAGAGAGAGAGAGAGAGAGAGCGAGAGAGGGAGAGAGAGAGAGAGAGAGAGAGAGAGAGAGAGAGAGAGAGAGAGAGAGAGAGAGAGAGAGAGCGCACATCCATAAGAAATGTCCCCTGGATGTGCTCATTAGCAAAACACAAGTGCGTATGGCTCCCCCAGAACAAGGCATTCTGGGTACTGCCACTGTCAGCTCTGTGAGTTCATAAGCACCTAATGAACAGATTCAGGCAAGAGCACAGGGCAGCACATGCAGATGATTGTTTGTGAGGACACTCTTTGTAATTGCCGGCCTAAAGCTGGCTTTAACTTTCACAACTGAATGTTCAAAATGGGCAAAAATGAAGTCTAAACCATCACTCACCCTATTTAAGGGGCAAATGTAAACCGGGTGCTCTGTATTGTGCATTGTCCTCACACATAGGTGAGAACTTCCATCATGGTCCTCACAAGGGTAGATAAACAAGTAAACACACACACTGACAGAGAAAGTGGGAATATAAAGACTTTGAATGACCTTTCATACGTAAGAAAGTAAGAAAAACAATGAGTTGTTCAATATTCCACAAACTTAATATTCTGTTTTTGTGTGTGGTTAGACTGGATCTCGAAGAATTGAATTTTTTTTTTAAATAGCATCCCCTTCCCCCACAAGCCCACCCTCTCCTAAAATCAGATGCGAGCAGGGCTGCTGCCTACAAAGTGGCCCGAGCTGTTACCTTTTGCATTAATTCAGTATTCAATATTAAACACATTGAGGGGTGTACTGGTGGGCTGGAAAGATCCTCTGTTTGTGTGGAATTTTTATTCCTCACAGCTTGACTCGGTATGACTTTCAATATGAAAAAGAAGAAGTTTTTCTATCTTATGATATGAAAAGTGGCTCCTAGTTTTTAGAATAATGCTGCATTTTTAGATGGGAAAACAGTCTTTCCCAGAGGTCCATTAAAGAGCTGCTCTGCAGCCGATGGAATTTATGAATAATTTCTTCTTAGGTTCAGTGAAGAAGAAACACATTTTGTTTTTGTTTTTATTCAGAAATGTTATTTTATCTGAACTTCAATGGGTGGTACAAAAATATGTAATTGCACTTTTATAAATCTATCAATTGTTCAGGTATTTGTTGGTTATTATACTGTATAAACCAACAAAAGAAAAAAACCTGACGTGACCAGGTACTAAAGTACTCTTGCAGAACTCATGAAACATTTAGGCAAAGTGCACTACTTAGTCATTTTATACCAATTATTATTTTGAATTATACATCAGTTGTAGCAACAAAACAAAAATACTGGGGGAGTTGTTTAAAATATGCAGACGTTTACATTCACAATAAATTATTGAGGATGAAAATGCTCATATTACATGAATATCAACGCATATGAAATTTCACTCTTTCATCCTCACATTGCAATTTTATAATTTCTATCAATGCTTTCAAATGTTTGCTTGTTTTGAGTCCTAAAATCATGAACGTAGGCATAACTAGTTAGGGTATTATATTTTACATTCCATATACTAGCACAGAAATATATGTTCTTTATTATCTATTAAATACATTTTTTTTTCTTTCTTGTTTCTTGCTTTTTTCAATGTTATTTCTCATTGAGGATTGATGATTGCATCTAAACATTAAGACCCTGATTACATGGAAACGTTTTCATTGAAAGTTTTTTTTAAATGCTCCGAGTCCATCTTTGTGGAAATAGGGCTAAATGCTGCTACTGCACATGCATGCCACAGCCATCGTAAATAGTTCTTCTGTGAATGTGCAGTGAATGAAGTGGAAGTGGAATGACAATAACAACGATGTTTGTCTCCAGAGTGTCATGACTGCCAGTCCATATTCTCCTGGGACCTGGTAGTTTTATAATTGAGAGTCACCGTAATAACAATCTAACTTTGTCGTCTGTCCATACGAATGTCCGTTTCATCCCATTGCTAATGTTTATAGCGTATTGTTCTCCGTATGCATTCGTGTGTGGTTTCATTATAAAATCAAGCAACAGCACCAACTCATGGCTAAGCATAGTAACTACGTGGTTTTCAGTGTTTCTGCCAAATTCATTTTCAAAATGTTGCCATGGAACCTTTCTGAAACATAAACAATGCACTCTCTTTGAAACAAGTAAATAAATAGGGCCTAGAGTGACGTCACATACATAGATAAAACAGCAATACATTGAAAAAGCATGTTTCTATCAGTGCAGTCTGTGCTGAAAGGACCTAAAAAGACAAAAAATATATAAATTGGGGCTTAACTAAGCATAACTGAGCATATGTAATCTGTTGGTTGATGAATCGCTATTGGTTGTGGTATAACTGACAGGAACATTAATATCAATATACATGTGAGAAAATAAACTAAATTCTTCTTTTTTGCATTCAATCCATACCATTTTAATCTAATTTTCAAATCAAATAGAATCAGTACTACTACTATGATATTATTTCTTTACTTCATTCACTGTCGATAAAGTCAAACAATATTGGTTTGCCATTGAAGTGAAATAAAATCTCTGTAACTTACGGCCAAACTTTTGGCTCAATAGTGCACAGATTCTTTTAAAACTATGAAGAGAATGGAAGCAGCCAAGGTCATATTAGACTCTGAGCGTTGGTTTTCCACTGAAACATTTCCTACAAAAGAGCCCTGCAACGGTTTTCTTTAGCAGCACTCTTCCTTTCAAACTTGTGTTTCTAAGACGGCCCCTCTATACTGCCTTGAATTTGGAGATTGGATCACCTTGATAACATCATCAAGGTTTTTTTCTTACTTTCCACAGACTTGACCAAATGGATTCAATCTCTTCCTGCAACAAGTAATCAGATTTTCCAGCATGACAAATATCTATGTAGAGTTTACAGTTCTTTAAATGCTCTGTATGTACATATATATATACATATATGTCCACATCAGTGCATACAGAAGCAAACCTAAATTTTTTATGTTACAACTGTTCAAAAATGCCCTTGTAGAATGCGTGTCCTCTGAAATTCATTTTAAAGTGAACGTGGGCACTCATAAATATGCGTTTTCATGTACAAAAAGGAAACAATTTATATCCAATCACAGTCCTGGCGTTCAAAACTAATCAGCAAGGGGCCACAAATGGGGGGAAAAACCTGACTGTAATCTTGGATGCAATAAAACACGGTGAAATGAGCAGAACAGGTGCATAGGTGAACAAAGATAAATATAGCCTGGGCTTGATGAAATAATTTCTCTACCTGTCCAGGATAATAACTCATTATGTTAATCACGAGCCCTATTAATCATTTTCTCATTTGAACTGTCAGGACGTGATTGTCGCATGAGGAGACTGTGTGAAGTACAAGGGAACCATTCGCCTTTCTCAATTCATCAAAGTCGTGGGGGGAGAGGGAAAAATCAAAACGTCAGAGCGGCAATCGACGGCAAAGCCGCTGCTGCATTTCCGACCGGAGCCATAACAATGAGAAGCCCCCTCATGTGTGGAGCTCTAAAAGAGAAAGAGCGATGATAAACGCATTTGCACCAGTAACCCACTCCGGCTGTTAGATCCTGATGGCGCTGTAACACAACAGCACAACAGGAAACATATTAGCAATAGCCAGGAGAGACTGTGTGTGTCTCTGCATACATCCTGTGTGATGTGTGTGTGTGTGTGTGTGTGTGTGTGTGTGTGTGTGTGTGTGTGTGTGTGTGTGTGTGTGTGTGTGTGTGTGTGTGTGTGTGTGTGTGTGTGTGTGTGTGTGTGTGGCAACCAGGCTCATATATTGTGATTGTCTCATTGTGAAAATGCCCTACTGGGGTGGCCAGCTGTTCTCGTGCCCATAAAAAAGGAGGCAGGAATGTCTGGTGGGATGAAGGAGGCTGCAGAGACACCAGGAGACACACACACACACACACACACACACACACACACACACACACACACACACACACACACACACTTTAGAAGAGCAGATGTAGGACACACACGTACATAAGAACTCCCACAGACCTGCTGAAAAAGCACACACACCCAAAATACAAAGTTATATGAAGGAATAGTGAGAATTTCCCACAGCAAAGACACGCCTGTTTTAAAATTCACCTGTGCGCATGCTGCTTTTACATACTTTCACCAGGATGCAGACACAAAAGACACACACACGCAACAGCAGCAACAGCAGCAGCAGCAGCAGCAGCAGCAGCAGGCGAGGTGGCGGAGGCGTTATCAGTCCATATCTGTGCTTGGAGCCACAGCAGTCTCCAAGGCTGCTATCAGCTCCCCCATTATCTCTGTCTGAGTGTGTGGAGGAGGAGGAGGAGGAGGAAGATGAAGCCCCCCCTCCACCACCACCTCACAGCTCCTGTGCGCACACACACAGGCACACACACACACACACACACACACACACTTCACCACCAACTCGTTAAGAGTGCGGAAATGAAATGTGCGTCCCCGGAGTCGGAGCCGAGAAGCAGAGCTCCATGGCACAAGTTTGGAGACTATGACGAGCATCCAGTAATATAACTATCGACGGGAAGAGAGGAGAAGGACAAGAGGAGGAACGCCCGGGCGGGGCGGAGGTTGGGGGAGGTTAGGAGGAAAAGGACAGATGATGAAAGAGAGAGAGAGAGAGAGACAGGAGGGGGGAGGAGAAAGTGGGGAGCATCCTGCTGTGGCCACCCCTTCCTCAGGTCTCATTAACTTAATGGTCTCCATGGATGGAGGAGGGCTGAGCAACGGCGGAGGAGATGAGAAACTACAACTGGAAATGACGTTTCTGGTAAATGTCGGCCTCATGTTGTATTAGTAGGTTAGTAGAGCAGGCTCATTTTTACTTTGTAGAGAAGGTCGTCTTCCAACCCCAGTGTTAGCGGTTTGATCCCCATCACTGTCTACCCAGGAGTCAAAGTGTCCTTGAGCAAGACATTGAAACCCAAGTGGCTCCCAGTGGTTGGCAACAAGACACCAGAGGTGTGTGTGTGTGTGTGTGTGTGTGTGTGTGTGTGTGTGTGTGTGTGTGTGTGTGTGTGTGTGTGTGTGTGTGTGTGTGTGTGTGTGTGTGTGTGTGCGCGTGCGTGCGTGCGTGCATGCATGCGTAGTTTAATGCTTTTTAAATTCCAAAATGCAGACAGAAAAAACACAAGAAATCATCAATTATTTAAACAACGGTAGAGATTAAGAGCGTCACAAATGAATCCCCACAATGAACCTTACAGGTAATATACTCATCAACCAAACACTGAACTGTGTTTTTTACAGGATATGATGAGACATTACATGTGTTAACTCAAACATGTTGTGTTTTGGCTTCCTTCCAGGGTCGTCACAGCAAAACGCCTGGTCATCAAGCTTGATTATTATTTTCTAAAATGCTCTAACTACCTCTCTGTGTAAATGGGGAAATACACAACTTTTCTGAAATACTGCTACTGCGCTATGATTACTACTATGGCTGTAGTAAATAGTTCTTCTGCACATGCTCAGTAGATGGACAATAACAACAAGGTTTCCTCCAGAGTGTCATGACTCCCAGTCCAGGTTCTCCCAGGACTTGGTTGTTCTATAGTTGACAGTCACAGTAATAACAATCCAACTTTTTGTCGTCTGTCCTTACGAACGCCCGTGTACTCACCTTTGTTCGTTTATTACGTATTGTTCTCTGTGTGTCTGGTAAAATAAAAAAATAAAAATAAAAAAACAGCACCAACTTGTGGCCTGGCATGGTAACTACATTGTTTTCAGCATTTCTGCCAGTCCTGTTAAAACAGACATCGATTTGAAAACGTTGTCATGCAAACACAAAACTTTTATGAAATGAAAATGCAAAAGCTGTTTAGTAAACTGGGCCTTCATAACATTCCTATTTCTTAATTTTCCTTTAAACTAACAATGATGATAATGTAGTAATTAAAAAAAAGAATGTGTGTATGCCACATATACGTACATGAACATGTTAATGTCCCTTTGTTTTGAAAGACATCTTTTACTCCCAGTTTGTGCACAAGGGTACCTGATTGACTCTGGTATGAAGTCACAGAGTGACAAAAGACACATTGGTGAAGGAAACATAAACATCACCACATTAGTACGGATGACACAGGATTTTAAAACCTCATACCAAAACTCAATGAGAAATATGTCCCATATTGACCCTTTTTTTTTCTTCTTCATTTTTTTAGCAATAACAATCACAAACAGTGCTAAACAAAAATACAATGGGACATCTTCAGTATGGATGTTTTTCTTTCTCCATGAGTTAGATTTGTCCGTTTAGTTGTTGGTGTCACGTTCCTTGTTGGTCCCTTGAGTTTTAAGTAATGAGTCATCTTTTCCATTGAGTAAATATCCTTGATGATTTCAAACCATTGCTCCATGCTTGGTGTTTCCACTTTGTGCCAGTTCCTGGTTATGGCCTTTTTACTGGCAATAAGTAAAATTTTCACCAGATATTTGTCTTCTTTCCACACGGATCCATCAAGTTTTCCCAGATACATGATCACACAGTTGTTTGTTATGTTGTAGGTCAATATATTATTAATAGTTGTATTTACAATATTCCGAAACGGTTTTATTTCAGAATAGCACCAAAAAACATACGAATGATGTCCATCTTGATCACCACTGAGTCTCCAGCATGACTGTTGGATTTTTAATTGTCTGCTCTTAATTTGGGGGGTTATGAAGAATCAAGTCAGATTCTTCCAACCAGATTCCCTCCATATCTGTGAGCTGGTGGTAGAACATTGTGTCAGCCACATTTCATACCAATCATCATCTGAAATGTCTTTGATCTTTAACTAATTCCCATTTGTTTTTAAGGTAAAGTGTTGAGCTTTCTCTATTCTCCTCGAAGGCTATATAAAGAGTTGAGATGACCCAGGATTTACCCTGATTATACACATCCACTATAATTTGGATGATGCCATTCAATTCAATTTTAGGATCAATTGTAGTCTCTTTCATAATGTAATCCCGGATTTGTAAATATCTGAAAAAATCGTGTTTTTGTAATACAAATTTCTCTTCTTTGATCCATTTTTAAATCAAAGAGTCATGAAATATGAGCGATTTTGGTTTTCAAATTTCATTTTAAATGTACTGCACATAATGGTCATTTGTTACTTTTGTGTATTTGACAATTCTTAAAGTAAAACAGGATCTTTTAATACCCTTGAATCTGTCCAGTTGTATGTATCTAAGTGCTGGTCAGACCCAACAGCCCCCAGTTACTGTCCTCACCCATGAGGATAAATTCCAAGTTCGCATTGGCTCATTTGCATGACGTTTGCTATTTTTCCCCCCAGTTTTATTCAACATAATGTGGATGGGATCAGGAGACAAAGAATTGGCGACTGGACTTTACCTATGTTGCACATTTTTCCTGCTTAATAAGCCTCAAAGCGCTTTTGATGATCAGTCACATTCACACACACTCTCACAGTCCACGCAAGGCGGTGGCGTAGCTTTGGGACCATCTTGCGGTTCGTTGTCTCGCCCAAGGACAATCTGACACACGAGCAGTCTGAGCCCCATCGAAGAAGATCTGCTCGACGAACTGAACCACAGCCCTCTGACGGACCGAAGACTCTCCTCGGGGTGCGCTTCATGACACGACTTCATTTGCAGCAAATCTTCAAACAGGATCCCGCTCCACGATCACAACGTCAAGCAAAGAAAACGACGAACGTTGATGCATGAAGACCTGACGTGGCTCCTGTACGGCGCACACCTCTGGTGCAGCAGACTCAAGGAGACTCCTTCAACACACCAGCACCTGAGTGAGTTTGTGTGTGTCTTTTATCTCCTTTTTTCTCCCCCATCTCAATAAAAGTTTTGGTTGTATCAGCACAAATTAGCATTGATGGTACCTAGCTAATCTCACACAGCTGCAGAATGGAGCATTAGGGAGAGGGTGCAGGGCCCCGGCCCATCTGTGGCGGGACCGACTCATGGTCCCCTGAAAGCAACATCACTTTGGCCTTGTCAGATGGTCCCACCAGTGTGGCTTTATGTGTGCGTGTGCGTGAGCGTGTGTGTGTGTGTGTGTAAAAGAGACAGAAGGAGTGTGTTGTTTGTTTGCTGGTGTCGCATTAACTTCCAGAAAACCTTGGCTGCGAAAATGCTAACTTCAACGTGGCTATAGTTGCTGTAATGGCAGATAAGCAAATCTCTGAAGATGCGTCCCCCCGTAGACCCACACAGCTGTGATCAAGGTGCTTTTAACAGCAAAGACAAATTATTTCACTGTACATTTCCCATGAATTATAGCGTTTCTTCTCGCACGGGCTCCAGCGGTGTCACTTTTCCTCCCTCAGTCCCTCAACGCTAAATATTGCTCTCCTCAGTACCCTTCCTCCTCCAGTCATTTTTATCGAGTGGCAGGCTGATGTATGTAGAACGGTTTGAGGTCTGTCATCTGTCTGTCTCCGGCTCTTTCCGAGGCCTGCGCCCCGTCATGCTGCACATCGGCAGCTGTCTTTGTTTTCAGGCCGACGCAGACTTAGAAAATGAAGAATGATCTTTCCATCCCAGTTCACATTACTGAATGGTTGTTTTACACGCTACACTTATTTGACACCTGTGATTAATACTGCCATGGAAATACATTGTGAGTAGCACACATGAAGCAGATGAGCAGTATATTCTTTTATATGTCTGTGCAAATCTGATTCCCATCTGTCTGAAACACGCAACAATGACAGTGAGATTGAGCAGCGGAGTGCCAGGAAGTAGCCTTCCTCCTCGCTCTGCTCGTCCAGTGAGAACAGGAGTCCTCTTGACGCTCCGTCTCTCTCTTGAGTGTTTCCCGGTCTGACCTCAGGCGATGCAGAAGCCTCTGCGAGCGCGGCGCCAGTGGCTGGACAGTCCAGACGATAGCGGCTGATACCCTGTCAGCACTGACAGGCGTGTCACCCGCACAAAGAAGCAATGAGTGTCGCATTGATGGAAACAAGTGAGAGGTTCAAACGATACAACCATGAGAAACTCCAGGTAGAAATTCAATCTTTTGACTGTAAACGTCACCATATTATTCCAACCTGTTCGTTAAGGTAAGATCTAACAATGTCTCGTGTTGTAGGTTCTTCAGGTTCTATGGAGGCCCAGACATGACTTCTGAAATACAACTTTAAATTAGTATTTTGTGGTCACAAAATAGTATGTTGCTTCCACATGTTACTCTTTCGTGGTCATAAAATGTTTCATGGCCTCAAATTTCTATTTCATAACCACTAATTACTCCTCAGTAGCGTCAAATTACTATTTCAGGGACAGAAATTACTTTTTTGTGGCCTCAAACTAAGATTCTGTGGACACAGAACACTAACCTGTGGCCATGAAATAATAATTTATGGCCACAAATTAAAGTAATATTTCAATAGATGTCATTATTCTGATGTTATTTACTCTTCGTTTTGTTTTCTTATGAAGCATAACTAACACTTTCGTGTTTCAAAATGACGCCTTATCTTCGTCTCACATCACTGAGTTCTTTGAGTATAAACACGAAAACCTGAAACCTTATTCACACGTCAGCTTTCATTTGCAGGGTGAAAATGAATATTCTAAATATTCAGTGCAAATATTCTGTAGTAACAGTGTAGTCACACTTGTCTTCAAACATATTTGTCCATGTAAATTTCTGCCGTCTCAAATCAATCAACATGAAAATGTTTCTCACTAATATGAGATAGTGAGTCATAATTATGAGCCACATAATTGTTTTTGAGACATCAGCCCTTCAATCATAATGATTTAAAAGCAAATATAAATAAAACTCTAATGGTCCGCGCCATCTGCTGCATGTGGATGTATGTGAATTAATTTCTCTGAATCTCTTGTTGAGTACCAGTGACAGCCAGACAAGACCTCAGCAGTAGGAAACATGTTCATTAAGCTCTTCAAAAGCTACTGTTTGTTTAAATTTGTCCCAAAATGATCAGGGTCAGAATGACCTTACCTGAAAATGAGTAAATCCTATCAAGTGTTCATCATCCAAATACACGTCTTCCTTGTTCCTCTCAGTGTCGTGTTAATTCCTCCAACATGAGAGATCACAGTGTCGGTCCACATGATTTGTTTTTGCAGCTTGTTCATTTAACTTTTTTTTATTTTTGTTAACGTCTTTAAATCAAAGGAATACTTTGCTGTGTGTTGTTCTGGTCGATTGATCTGCAGTGTGGCTGGAGGAACTCAGCACAGTGAACCACTTAGTTTATGCTGATAGCCGGCCTCGATAGCTGGAGGAAGTCAGCAGTGGCTGGAGTTGGACAGTGCGCCGTGGTACACGTTCCATTTCTTGTGTTGTTGTGATTTTGACCCGAACCTTTATCCAGACCCAATATGGAGGCGTAAAGAGCAGAAGGTGTGGAGCCTTTTAACCCTCATGTCCAGGAACTTCAGCCTGACCTGCGTCTCAGCCCAGCACCAGGAAACCCAGTGAGTCATGCTGCAGTAGAAGATGTCGGTGGATGTGTTGACCATCCTACGAATGAAAAACAAAGCACAGGTCTTGAATGTGTCCTGTGTTTGTGGCTTTCATTTTACTCTCAATAAAACATGTTATTTCAAGCAAACGTTTGTAATTGCTTGTTTGTCCACTGTAAGACTGCGGTGCCATGTTTGGGACTTTTCCCCCAAGAGTTAGCTGACGATTGACAAAAGAGTATTTTATTTCCACCGACATGAAGGGTTCTGATTGGCTCTGCTCCAGTGTACCACAATGATTGTTTGGTTGTTGTTTTCATTTACAAGGTAGAGGCAGAAATCTTGCCCAGTGCTGTCTTGTATTTTGGATGTGATACAATGGCAGCAATCCAAAGTCCACGCAATGTTTTGAGGTGATCTTTTTGTGACTTTATATTTCAGAGATGAATGTGTTGATATGTGTCTCTCTCCAACGTTCTGCCTCCTCTTCATTGTGCCTGTCACTATTGTTTATCTACAGCCTAATAAAGCGGCAGTATTGATGATGCGATCCAGATTTTTCCATCTTGGTTCAGGCTCTGCAGCGGGAGCCGTGGTTTTTCCTATTGTGAAGGAACAAATGTCATTTGTTGTGCGTCGCGGCAAAATTTCATCTGTCGAGGCGCATATGTATCATCTGTTTTCAGCAATTCACACACAATGCATTTATTCTTTTTTTCTTTCACAGCCCAGCTGTGTGTTCGCCAAGTTTCATCCACTGCTTCAGTAACCCAGCGAGACACGCACAACCGACCTGTAAACCGTATCAACACACACAAACGCAGCTCCCGCTTCCCTCGCACCGGCGTGAACACCACATATGGCTAACCCTAATACGGTAACTCCGACTGAATATATTATTTATCCTACGTGTAATGTCTCCCAGCTAGCCTCTTTTCCCCAGATAAGTAATATACAGGGTAATGACATTGGCACACACTCCGCAGTGGGAATAATGGGGAGGTTTGTTCACTTTATGAAACACTATTCATCACAACAGAGGCAAACAAATTTGATTTCGGCCGTGGATTATTCACTGGCGGAGATTGATATTGTTTTCATGCAAAACCAATAGAGAGGCATCATGCGCATGCTTTTATTACGTTATCAGTGCTACAAATACAGTTAATAATAAAGATTGTACTAGTACCTCATGACTCATTCATCTCACAGCAGTGTATTAGTTGAACCAGGAAAATAACACAATGACGCCAACTTTTGAATAAGCTACATGATTCTGACACACAGTGTGTGACGGTTGGCCGGGTGGTGGAGGAAGCACACAGCCAGGCAGGACTGTTTGTATTTGCAGTGCTCAGAGAGGTTACAAGAAGAAGTCTGCCTGTATTGTAAGAAGAAAACGTATTACATTTCATTAAACTTAGTTCAAATCAAAAGGAAAAAATAACTAATAATAATAATAACAACAGCCCCCAATAGTGGCCAGTCGCTGACCCAGTTTACACAACTTTTCAAGTGAAAACGCATCGTTTTTGCATTTTCATTGCGTTGATATTTCGTTTTCTTTTTATCCTTTTTAAATTTGGTGGCTGCGGCTTATATTCCGGTGCGCTCAATAGTCCGGGAATCCTGGTATCTAAAAGAATTTGATGAAAAGGTCAGTGATGATCCAGGTGGAAAAAATCGTACCTTTTTTGTGTAAACTTTGCCCGCCGGGTTTCAAGAAGCAACTCCGTACATCAACGACCTCAACATCAAACCTGAGACAGCACATTGAACCCGGCTGGCCTTTCAAGGTATGTGCAAGTAACTAAACAATTCCTTGAGGGTTTTACTATTTTAAGTTGTAATTTGTTTGTAGAACCTGCCTGGTATATTTTCCTTTGCACATTAAGGACTACTGTCTGTTTTGTTTTTGTTTTAATAGTTCCTCATTCAAAAAAACCATTCAAGCAGCAAGTTTCTCCTCATGTTCTTCAGAATCTACTGTCGGGGTGGGGAGCTGCAGCTGTGATACTGGTGTGGACTGAATGGGTGGCAACAATAGAGAAATGCCAGTATTGTGAGGGTAAGAGCTCGCAGCAAACATATTGAAAAGAAAAAAAGAACTATGAACTAGTTCATTTTTGAAACTGTGAATTTAGAACTATGAACTGAATTAGTTCATTTTGAAATTTGTGAACTGAACTTTGAACTAGTTCGTGTAGAAACTGAACTTTCCCAACACCGCCCTTTTTCCCTCGTTCTCCTCCACCTTTCCCTCCTCATGTTGTCGGCTCGTATTTAACAACCACTTGAAAATGGATGTACAGCGTCGCCAGATATGGCCAAACACTCTTACCTTTTAACTTTGTTTATTTCATACATTTGTGTGTTCATGGCGTGTTCTTTATTACACATACAATAGTTTTACGGTTTGAACATGATTTCGACACAGGCTGAGATTTGGGCTGGTTTGTATTTAGGTGTGTGTGTTTTACTTCTTTGAGCTGGAAACAGTGAGTCACATCTGGCAACCCGGGTGCTGACCGGCATGCCATGCGTAAATAGCGTGCTCGGCGTCACTTCACGCCGTCTTCTGCGCTCTGGGTCCCAAAAACATCCGGTCCGATCACGTTCACACGGCAGGTCGCGTTTGAAATGATCACGCCCAAAAAATCGGATCCCAGGAAAAATAAATCGGAATTGAGCATCAAGACCTGGGGTGTGAACGGAGCCCATGACCCGGTGAAAACGCATCGTTTATGCATTTTTTTGAAATATTTTTACAAAGGCACAATAGAGAGGGTGGTGGCCTGTGGATGTACAGTGTGGTATACACACAACGGTGGCAAACCAACTGCAGCGGGTTATCAAGAGCAGCTCCCCACTTCCACGCCTGGAGGAGATCCACTGCTGACGTCTTCTTCTTCTTCGGCCACAAAGATCCGGGATGACCCCGCCCTCCCTGGACGCTCTGTATTCTCCAGCCTCTCCTCTGGCAGATCCAGAGTCGTGAGAGCCGCACCGACAGACTGAAAAACAGCTTCTTCCCCGGGGCTGTGAAGAGACTGCTGCAGGAATCATGATTCCCCACGACTGCACGTTATTTTCTATACCCTTTTAACCCTTAGCCTTTTAACTGGCTGCACTTTTTTATGTATTATTTATATAACCTTTTGACTTTTTAACCTTTAATATAGACTGCTGTGACTGTGATGTATGGCTGCTACGAGAGATGCTGCCAAACTTAATTTTACTGTATTCTTTAATGACATTATTGATTCTTACTCTTACTATTACACTTTTCATTTCAGAAAAGTTTTGTGTTTTCATGCCAATGTGTAGAAAACGATATCAGTTTCCACAAAAATGGCCGAAACACTAAAACCTTTAGCAGGCCAGGCCATGAGTTGATTGTTTTTGTAATGAAACCACACACATGCGTGCAGAGAAGACTACGCTGTCAACATAACCAATGGGACGGTCGTACGAACAGACAAATTCGTTGGAATGCTGTTACTATAAAACTACCAAGTCTCAGGAGGATATGTGCCGGGAGTCATGACACTCTGGAGGCCGCCATGGCTGTTATTGTTCACTGAGCTTGTGCAGAAGAAGTATTTACTAGCGGCCTTCCCGCCATCTACATGGAGAAGTTGCATTGCATTTCCAAACAGTGGAACTGTTTCCCAAAAGTTCCACCTTGGGAGCAGTTTTCACCAAGTTGTGTTTTCAGTGGGTCCCAGCACCGTTGACGTGTAAACAAACAACACAAATGCTACAAACGTTTTCTCTTTTAATTGAAGTCATTGTTGTGTAATTGAGGACTTAGTCGCTACTCAAAGTCCATCAGTCACGTTGTCATTGTTGTTATTGAATTCTTGTATTTGTCCTTCTCTGTTTTTTTGTTTTTTTCACAATTGTTAGTAAAGAGACAGGGAGGAGAAGCACGTTCCCTCTTAGAATCGCAGTACATCTCAAATTAGAAATAAGTTATGAAAATATACAGTGTCTCCCAGCACTGGTCACGGTTGCAGGAAACATCCCAGCAGACTGAGTGACTGGTGAGGTGATGAGGTACAAACATTAGCTGTTTAAAAACTGTTGGTGAAATCTCACTTATTGTGCTTATTTTATGTTATTGCTTGTATTATGCTTATATTATTCAGTTTCCCGTGACCTTTGGAAAGCACTGCTCTACACTTGTTCTCCATTGACCAGATTCTCTGCACTGCAGCACTTTGACAGACTCCCGGCACATATCGGAACATCTTGCATCCTTTCACTTTATTCTGAATGAATGACCTCCAAGCTAAGAGACCACTTAGAAGAAAAAAGTTTGCCTGTCTGCATTATAATACGATCTGTGACTTCACACACTGTTTCCGCCTTCTCTCAGTCTCTCGTACACAGATCTGATGCCAACTGGGCAACAAAGAGTCACCTTGTGTTTTTCAGTTCAGTTCAATATGATACAGTCAATCCACGGCACGGATACAGAGAAGAACCCAAAAGTTCCACTTTCAACTCCAATTTAACAGGAAGAAACCTTCAGAACCAGAGGTGGAGACGTTTTATTGTTGTGGATTCGGAGATGTTCCAGCGGTGCTATTCACGTAAAAAGGAAGAAAAAAAAAAAGCCCACAGTTGTTCTCTTGTGCAGATAATATATGAAGCTTCATTTGTTCAATTTGTTCAGCAGGTCAGAAGTTTTGGTCGCTGCCATCATTAAAAATGATCTCTGCTTGTGTCTTTATCAGGTTTAATCTGAATTATTCTATGTGACCTCTCCTTTATTCGCCTCTCATAGGCTTTATAGTTGTAGTAAAGTAAACACTCATGCACAGACAGTTTTCCAATCCTCCGTTGTTTATTTTTTACACAAAAACGATTCATTATTATTTCAAAGATCTGAGGGAGCGCAAAGTGTCAGCGATGAGATCCGGTGTCATCAGATGTGACTGAATCTCTCCAACCTGCTGAAAGAATGAGCTCATGTCAGACCGACGCCGGAGAAACAAAGAGACGTATTAGAATATCTGGCATCTTGTGAGAACGCCGCTTTCTTTTTCTGTTCCCATAAAGATTTTAAATGAATCTGATTCCAGGAGTGCGGCTGTAAACAAGCGACGAGGGCTGACACATTTAGATCCTCTCTTTTCCTTCTGCCTTCATCTGTCATAAACAATCGCTCTCGATGTGTGTGTGTGTCTCTCGTTCTCCCTCGTGCTCGCATTTTTACCGTCTTGTCAATTACCGTCCCGGCGGTTTCCCTCCTCGGTCTGACACGTGCACGGAGTGTGTGAGCGTTCATCAGGGCTGTTTAACCCTCGCAACGCCCTGAACTGGGAAAACAGCCAGGGAACGTCA
Organism: Lipophrys pholis; assembly: GCF_963383615.2. NCBI lineage: Eukaryota > Metazoa > Chordata > Actinopteri > Blenniiformes > Blenniidae > Lipophrys > Lipophrys pholis. The sequence continues at coordinate 6,111,619 of NC_137639.1, read as the reverse complement.
CAGAGGCAGCCGCTTGTCAACGACTATCACCCCCAACACACACACACACACACACACACACACACACACACACACACACACACACACACACACACACACACACACCTCCACCCCCTCCCATCACCGACGAGCACATCAGACAGGGAGCAGGCCTTGTTGATGAGAAGAAATTCACTAATTGTTTGATTATACAGATCTCCATGATAATGAATCGCTACTCCACGGTTCGGGAACATGGTGTGCAACCCGAATTACCACCCCAACACTCAAGCTGTGAAAGTTGATTACTCATTAGCGGGTGACTGAGTGCCACAAACAACCCTGGCACCCGCTTTAAATTCCCCTCCTGTGTTTTTTACTGTATGTGCTGGTAATTACGGTACAGTACACTGTTGCACAAGAGACCGACCTGCAACAACACGGACGGCTCCGAGTCCCAAAGTCGAGTAACGGCAACATCCTAGATGTTATCAGCTCGTGTCAACTCCGCGTTCACTGTAAAACCATGGGCTGCTTGTTCCGAGTGTTCTGGAGTGGGCCGGAGTGGTAAATTATTGGCATAATCTTTCATTTTAAATTTGAAAGTTTTGAGTATTCGTGGTCTAAATATCTATATTTTAACAAAACCAAACAATATCTACTGAAAATGACTTCAATCTCAACATAAAGCTAAATTTTAATGAGACCATCTGGTCCAAAATACAGTGAAATGTCCAAAACACTTCTCCTATACCTGTTGCATTATGGGTGTTTTTACAAACTCACCCTGACGGCACGGCTTTGGGGCTAATTTGCCTGCTTTCATTGCAGCATCACTGATATCTCAGCTCAGGTCTCAGTGTAGTGTAGTGCCCACTACTCTTAAAAAATGTGTCCCTACAAAAATAAATCAATGTTTTCTTTCAACTCTTTACAGTTTGCTTGGTGGTTTGTTGGGTCGGTTTAGGCCCGAGTGCATATGGACACATTCTTTTCAAATATCTCAGACTTTATTGGAGAATTTTAGGTTCAGCCATCTTTCTAAAATGTTCTGTTCTCGGACAAAAATTGCAGCATTATTTTCAGGGAGTCAAGACTTGATTATTTATCACATATCAAAAATAGGTTTTTAGCTTTGAAAAAAAAAACTGTCATAAAGGATTTCTTTGAAAAACTTTTGATTTGATTTGATTTAATTTGAAGTTTTTATTTTGCACGTGTAAGAAAACAAACAAAAAAACAAGAAAACCGAACATCCAATTACATAAACAATATAAAAAGGTCAACACCATATGTGCCCGTGTTTTTCACATGCACGGAAATTAGTAGGAAGAAGACGTACTTATTTAACCCTAACCCCTTTACAACAATATGTCTTCATCACTTTCAATGCATTAAATCCTACAATATACTATAACCGTTAAGACACGCCTCTCACTCAAACAGCACTACTGTATAAACAAACAATCCTCGTGTCATTAACACGCAGTGCACCTCGCCGGGATCAACTCTTTACATCTCTTTTTGAATTGGCACACATTCGACAGTCGTTTAGGCTCCACACAGTTTGTTCCATAATTTTATGCCACAATTTGTGACACAAAAACTTTTAAGGGCGGTACGGACGGCGGTAAAATCCTCATAAATCATAGCAGTTTTCTCTGTTACAGAACAACTTTTGAATATTACCTGGTAATGAATTATTCTTTGATTTATGAATTATTTGAATAGTTTTAAACTCCACGAGATCCATAAATTTTAAAAATTATTGATTGAGAAAACAGTGGCTTAGTATGCTCCCCAGTACCAACATTGTGTACAATTCTTATTGCTCTTGTTTGCAGTATGACAAGTCTTTTCAGGGAACTTGCATAAGTATTTCCCCGTACTTCCACACAGTAAGTTACTTAATGTAGTATCAGTGAGTTGTACAGAATATAATGAGATTTCTGGTCCAGCAAGTACTTAGCTTTGTCCAGGACTGAGGTGCTTCTGGATATTTTATTTTGAAGTTGTTTTATTTGAGGTTTCCAGCATATTTTGTCATCAATCAGTACTTCGAATAAATTGTTTTGATTCACCATTTCTATAGCTACACCCTCTATCTGTACTTTAGCTTGATTATTTATTTTACATTTTCCAAAAATCATAATTTTTGTTTTACATAGATTTAATGAAAACTTATTTCTATCAAACCATAATTAAATTTTTTTCAACTCTGAGGTGATTAATTCCAAAAGTTGCTGTTAATCTTTGTCTGATCTATTATTAAAGATTTTCTCAAGGATTTTAGAGAGTTGGAAAATGTAATTGCTTCCAGGTTTGTGTTGACACAGCATCTAGTCAGGAGAAGTACAGGCCAACAAGAGTCAAGATAGTTAACATCATCATCATCATCATCATCATCATCATCATCATCATCATCATCATCATCATCATCATCGTCAATCAGGCAGTTAAGGTGATTAATAAACTCTCAGCTCTTAAGACAATGAAATTCTACATAAAGTTAAAATGATGAATCGCCAGTGTGGACCAAAGGATGGTGGTAATTTGTACCATGTTAGTGTTTATGAGGAAAGTTCAAACTTCCAGATTTATTCAATATCCCTGAATGCTTTGGAGAAAATAGAACATTTCTGAATCCACAAGAAAAACATCTCCCATCGATGTTTTTTGTTAAAAATGCACAAAAGCTTCAGGGCAGTGAAGGTGAATATAGTCACACATTTGTGACCACAAAACACATTTAACTTTCAGAATTAACAATAACAATTTAGGTTTCTGTGTAGAGTTTTTGCTATATTTCTCAAAACCATGTCCCGTTTTTAAAAATCAAGGGTGACAATCAAGGAGGACATTTTATTACAGTTCATCGCCATTCTAGCTGTTTTAGCTTTTGCCTGTTTCCCCTGTCCTCGTCTCTTTAGCTCTTTCATCCTGACTTGTTTGTTGTTTATTGTTTTCCCTCCAACGATCACACAGACGAACTGGAATCTCCAGCAGTGGAAGCAGAGGACTGTCCATGTTGAATTAAACGGAGGATTAATTGACGGTCAGGCTACCATTCAGTGAGGCCGGAAACCAAACATTTATCACCTGAACTGAAAGAAATCTGTTCAAAAAGGAAAAAATATTTTGAGGCCTTGTTTAGAAAATATTTTCAAGTGAAGAGAGAAAACGGTTGGTGTGTTTTGAGTGAGTAAAAATAAAATGACTTCAATGTCACGTTTGTCACCGTAATAACGATCAAACTTGGTCGTCTGTCCATACGAATGTCCGTGTTCTCCCGTTGTTAATGTTTACAGCATTTTCTTCTCTGCGCACGTGTGTTTGTTTCAACCAACAGCACCCACTAGTGGCTCAACATGCTTATTGCATCTTCTTGTGTTCACTGCAAATTATTTGACACTTGTAAAAAAATTTAATCTTATTTTTAAGACATGATAGACATTTTGGCTTGTTTTAAAAGTTACTTGATTTTACAGTATAATCTTAAATCTATATTTGTTATACTTGTTTCAAGATTTGTTAGCAAGTCAAATGTACTTGCTGCATATATAGATATCTTCAGGGGTTTTAATTAAATGTATTCTTAAATTAATGTTTATTTCTAATAATTGGGTTTTGGTGCAGTGTTTTTTTGTAATTCAACATCATTTCCAAAAAGTTGCTGTCTATAGGTGAAACTTTTCTGAAAAGAAAAAGCAATAACAATGCCTTTTCAGGTGAAATGGATAAACGTCACCTAAATTACAAGCGTATTTACAACCCCAACTCATCAATATGATGAGATAAAGATGTTTGCTCCTTGTTTTTGTGCTCATCTTACTTTTACTGAAGGATAATAGTTGATTAAACATTTTCACTTTAACCAGTCTGCTTAACAGAAGTAACTATACTTCTACTTTGGTACTTTTACCATCTTTGTGCATAAGTACCTGGTGGTCTCCACTCGAAGCGTCACTGTGGCGTGCTCTGCTTGTCTTGTACATGTCGCAGTTGTTCGTGCGTCCCACACTGTCTGTCCTGATCCACATCTCATGTATTTGTCATGTTTGGATAAAAAGTGTTGTTTCTCCAGTCTCCCGCTTCATCTCTGAGCGCTCCATCCCGTCCGGTCCACGTGACCGAATCAGACACTATCAGCGGCGGTGCTCAATGACCTGCATCGGTGCAACAAAATGACTGCGTGATTAATGACGCCCGTCTTTGGAGAGGAGCCAGCCGGGGGTGAGGTTGTTGCCAAGGTAAGCAGATAACAAGTATCTTAGCCCTGAGATGTGTGTTTACGGGCTGGCTGACCTGCTGCTTACTGTACGAAACAGACAGACACATTTTCCCTGGTTTCCATGCACACACACACACACACACACACACACGCACACATACACACACGCCTGGATCAATGGCCCGCAGCCCGTCGTCCGTCTGCACTGTTGATTTGAGAGAATTTGTATCTTTATGCTGTCCTTTTGTCTGCACATGAAATATAACAATCAATCAAGGCAAACATTTGAGACAGAAGCTGATTGGAAGCTGAAGACGGACGGCTGGATAACAAGAGCAGCGTGCAAAACACAGAATGAATATGTGGGTAATTGTACATGTGGGAGCCGGGGCGTGTGTGTGTGTGTGTGTGTGTGTGTGTGTGTGTGTGTGTGTGTGTGTGTGTGTGTGTGTGTGTGTGTGTGTGTGTGTGTGTGTGTGTGTGTGTGTAGGCTGGCGCAACAAGACAAAAGTTAATGAGGTTTGAAGGCTGCTGTGGCAGCGGCGGCCTCGTCTTTGTCTCCGTCCTCTGCCTCCCTGCTTCCTGCCCAGGCCTTTATTAAAAGGATAATGCAGCAAGGGTCTTTAAGTGTGCAGCTGCAGAGAGAAAGAGAAGGGAGAGAGAGAGAGGGGGAGAGAGAGAGAGAGAGAGAGAGAGAGAGAGCGGTAAAGCATGGGGGAGAAGAAAGAGAGGAAGAGAGAAATAAAAGACAGGAGGAATGAGGAATGAGACTTAACGTTGCAGATGAGGGAGAAAGTAAAATGAGGAAGCCATTCCAGGGCTGCAGGGAGAGAGAGGAGTAGAAGATGAGGAGAGGAGGAGGAGGAGGAGAGAGATGCGGGGATAAGGACAGGGAGGGAGACAGATAGGGGAGATTTAGTGCAGGAAAAAGCAGCAGCTTCACTGTAGTTATCTGTGCCACAACAGGGACAGAACAATAGATTGAACACTTTAAATAGCACACGCACACACACACACACACACACACACACACACACACACACACACACACACACACACACTGATATTAACCACACGACCAATCACAGCCCTGAGCAAACAAAAGCCTCATCAGAACAAGACAATATCAAAAAGATGAGGTGAACCCTCGGGAAACATCCTGCTTGAAGCAGAAGCAGGAGAATAATTGTTAAGGCGCACACGAGATAATTCAAGTTATATATAGTCATATTTTAGAGATCTATAGTTTGAGGAAGTACTGATTACCTTCGCCCCTTTAGGTTTTTGTGTATTAGTTAGTTTGTTTGTATGTATTTTACCAACTTTTTGCAGAAACTCCCGCGCTCAGTGTTTCACACAGAGATGTTGCTACCTGACAGGCTAGTTAGCATCGCTATGAGCTAACGGCTAACGTGCTAGCCATGCTAAACGCTACCAAGTGCTTGTTCTAGTTTCTATACATGATCATCAGCCACCGATTAATGCTGAATCCACAAGTTCTACATCTATTAGATTAGATTCTATTGAATATTGCTTCTATTCACCATAAATTGTCAGATTCAGGAAGTGATGATTGAGTATAGGAGAAGGGACTAGATTAAATGTTGAATTAGATATTTATAAATTTGGATAGATTATTTATAAAAGGGCCTAGCTGAGTGAGTGACTCAGCTATATATATTCCGAGTGTATATATATAGTGAGAGAGAGCTTCATATTTGTATAAATAGTTGTTTTTCTTTTTTGTATGTTTTGTATTTTGTATATCTTTTGACCTGTCTGGAATGGGTTAATAATGAAATAGAAAAAAAATCCAGAAATAGTAGTTTTGATCCAAATTGTCTAGCAAGTAGTGTTAAATACTTGTTATATTCTTCATCACAGTATATGTGAGCAAAGGGATTAAAAAAACAACTACATTTCAACATGAGCACCACAAATACACAAAGGTTTGAGAGTAAACTGAGTTTTTCCAGAATAATTTAAACCACCCAGGAAGGCTATGCTGCTGTGGCCCAGGCTGCTAACAAATCCTTGTGTTTACCTTTAATTAATATTTGATTTAATGGTTTATTTTAGGTGTTGATACATGAAGCAACTGGACCCGTGCAGATTTGATTTGATGATCTTGTATTACAGAAATAAGAAACTTGTTTTTTCCAGATGTATATTGGACAGACTTATGCCACATAGAACAAATATTTAAGATCGTAAGAAGGTCACAGAAAGCAGAGGGTAAACAAAAGAGTAAATGTCAGTATGATCAATTACATAACACCTCTGTTATTACTGCAGTTGTGAATTCACCCTGGCTGTCTTTTTCTACTGGACGTTATGAGCTTTGACGCTAATAAGGGTTTATTATCATTTACAATGCTGCAGCATCTTACATTTGCCATATCCTTCATCCTTAAGAAGAAATTAAAACCATTGCTGGATTTACCTCGTTTGTGTGAGAGTGAAACGAAAAAATGAAAGTGTTCAAAGTGTTTAAATGAATAAAAGGAAGTAAATAGATAAAATATAGATGATAGTGGAATTAGCTTGCGTGCATCTGAGCCCCAAAAAAATAATGTGTCAATTAGAGTCACACAATGAATTAAAACCACACCTGAGGTCCTGGACTCATATATTGTACAAGATATACATAAAAACAGTAATTTACAGTAAGAAGTTGCAAGTTGAGTGATGCGTTCGTGCTGTTTGTGGATTAAAAAAAATACGAAAATCCCCACTTTCCCAAACATGCTTCAGACACTGAAAGCGAAGTCAGAGCGGTTGGTCTGAGACAAATCGGCTGCCTCCCCTGTGGATCGAACCACTCTGAGACCGGCACACATTTTACGTCTATCCTGCTTTGTACCGGCCAATTAGTAACCTGTTAATTGGCGCAGGTGCACATGTCTGAATCCAGGGGCATCGTTATTTATTAAAAGATCTCCGCAGACCACCCGTTGGCTGAAATTAGCCCTCCTTTCGGCCAATGGCAGGCCTCAGGTGTGGCTGTTGTGGTCGAGGCGTGCGCCTGTTAGTGCCGCGGCGTACGTTGTAATTAGTCTGTGGCAGTAATAAGTCCCTCTGTCCTCTGTCTGTGTCGACGTGGCCTCTCCCACCAGCTGCCTCTCTGCTCCCCCCCCGCTTCGTCCATCCTGCTCACATCTCCTCTCTCCATCTGCCCCCAACAAACGCTGCACATCAGCCTTCAGCGGCTTTGTTTCACCGCTCGTTCACAACTGTTTCTGTCGCATCCTGCATCGACCTGCTTTTGTGTTATCCAAGGACAGACTAGAATTTTGCGGGCATTTCTCATCAAAACTACGTTGAGTTTAAATTCAGAAGCACATCAAAGAAAAAAACTAAAGTAAAACTGTGTTTTAATCTTATCTTTAGTAAGCCAAGTTAGTTCAGTTTTACATGGTATATATGTCTCTTTCTTTTCAGAACTAGATGTATGTTTGTTATATATGTATTTCTATAGTATGTAACTATGTATCCCTAGATAGGTGTACATTGGATATAGATGTAGGTATTTTGCGTATATGTATATACATAAAATGTATAATGTATTTACAAGGAGTTTATATACTCTGTGTGTGTTTGCGTGCGTGCGTGTGTGTGTGTGCGAATAGGTCTATATATGCGACAAATACACAAACATGTTAAAAGCATTGTTCAGCACAAAGATCATAAATCATCTAAAACTACAATACAACTACACATTTTAACCCTGGTTAAAATCATAATATTCCAGGTCAATAAACACCTATTATTCCAATGATTATTACCCACAGGGCAGAGTATATGCGATGAAAATGTCTATATTTTTGCAAAAACAAACATTCACAACTGAAAATGACCAAAGTCTCAACATAAAGCCAATTTTAAAGAAAACTTCTGGTGTACAATAAAGTGTATTGTCCCAAAAACGTCTCCTATAGCTGCTGCATTATGGGTGTTTTTACAAACTTCCCCTGAAAACACGGTTCTGAGGCTCGTTTGATTACAACGAGGCAGCTTGCTTTCAAGGCAGCGTCACTGAGATCTCTGCTCAGGTCTCAGTGTTCTGTTGCTACGTTAAAGAAATTTGCTTAAAAATTCATGTTTTATTTGAAATTTCTATGATGTGCTTCGATTGAAGGCTATGTTTGACACCCCAGGTATAGATACAGCATCAGGTGAGCAAACAATAAGGCAGGTGTCAAATTACATGCATCTGACACTCGTCTGCTACTGCACGTGATTTCAGGGTGCAATGGATTTTTTCACATTTTTGAATAATGGATGAAACATGGATGACGTCTTTCATTTTATCATGACTGCTCAGGACACAAGGAGAGTGGGATTGTACGTGGTTATTGTCTGTAGGAGTGTCAGGAAAGCCCCCCGCTGAGCAGAGAGTCCTGGTGGGATCAGGAGGGGGAGGAGGAGGAGGAGGAGGAGGAGGAGGAGGAGGAAGAGATGCAGATCAGATGGAAACAAGGAGGAGGTGAGAGACAGCTGATGGCCTCCTGCTGTGAGCCTCATTTATTCATACAAACAGGTTACACTGCATGTTTATTGAACAAGAGGACAGATTTGTTTATTTGCTTGTTTGTTATGAGACAAAACAGCCGATAAAGCCGGACCACCAAGTCAGGATGGGCGAGTGAAAGAGCGTCTTCAGGCTCTTATTCTGATAGCTTCGCGTCAAGTTTGACTATCCACTATCAATCAAAATATCTGTCTTTTCTACGTATCCGATAATGTAGATCACCGATTCCCAACTTTTTTCTTGAGGGACCTAAAGTTCAGGCGACGCCCCCGACCACACCCTGTACAATTACAAAATAAAAGTTGAAGGAGGCTCATAAACACACTTAACGTGAAATACAGTTTCTTTATTATATTTAGTGACGGTGTCTCTTCGGTTTGCAGTTTCAAACTTTCATTCACCAGGTTTTCACCACAAAAGATGAATTCAGCTCTAATTTTGTCCATCGCTTCAATGAAGCCATGTTCCATCTAACTCTCCTGGAAGACTCTCTTTTTCTTTTTGACGGGTTCATCTTCCTCTTCAGCCTGAAAGTTGTTAATTTCTTCTCCTGCTGCTCACTTTGTGAGCTCATCTTTATGTTCACTGAAGACAGGGTGTTCATGTTCAATGACCAGCATGAATGAAAAACTAATAGTTTTATGCAAATTACTGAAATACTCAATGATGAAATTAATGAGATACTCACATAAAGCGGCATATATGGAGATGTATTGTAAATAAGAAGATATGTATTTTCTTTATGGTCAGAATGAGCTTGTGATTTTGCAATAATTGATAGAGAAGCGGTGAGATTTAATCAGTTTGTGCTTCTTTTTTCAAATATGTTTGTATGTTTCATGATAAGAAAGAATTCTTTTTTTATTTACAATTCAAAGTCCATTCATTAAAATTTAATTTCCTCTCTGCAGAAGACATTTTAATAATGAACTCCTGACTGCATTTCTCAGACACTATGAAGTATTTCAATTTTTAATAACAAAAAATAATAGAAAAAATAAAATGAGGAAGTCATAACAACTTTATTTGATTTAAAACATATTTTAGGACTAAATCTAATGGAAGTATAATCATGAATTAAATAAATCAGTGAAACAGGTGCAGAATATATAAAGTAATGATTTTAATTCATTAATTCTGAGTAAAACATGTTCATCATGACGTGAGAGGATTTGTTTGTGTTCTGTGATCAATGGAAATTAAATAGAGGTACACCATTGCAGGAATTGATTCTCTTTTGTCCTTTTTTTCTGGGCTTTAACACAGATTCGGTCTCCTCACAGAGACTTCTCTTTTCGGAAGTTCAAAATCATTTTTTAATCTCACCATCAAATATTCAAGCAGTCTTGCATGGCAAACTAAAGAAAGTTACACACAATCACATAATGAGAAAAAAAGTATTTCCCTGTACAGTAAATGCTATTTTCTGTTATTATTTTTCAATAATAAAAAGACCTTTGAAAGAAAAAAGTTACACAAATTTATTTCAGTTATGCATTTGGAGAAAATGTGTTTCATTTACCTGAAATCAATGAATGATGTGCTTTTGTTAACCAGATGTTTGGTTGTAATTCATTTTTTTGTATTTACATTTGGTTTATTTATATTGTTTTTATGTATTCCCCCTCCTGTAACCTGTGTGTTTACATGAGCCTTTGGGTGTGTGGGCGGGGTGTTTCTGGGGGGAAAAATACATAATAAATATAATCAATTGCTTGGGAGAGTTCAGATGGAGGAAGATGCTCAATGACTAATGGTATGAATGATTGTCAGGTCTTTGTGTCTCTCTCTGTGTGCACCCATCGTTGTGTTCCACTTGTGTCCACCCCTTCCTTGTGTATTTAAACTCCTCTCCCTCTGTTGTCCTTGTTGGATCATCTCGTCAACATGTCTCGCCTCTTGTCATTGTGTCTGTCCTGTGTCCCTGCGGTTCCCTCGTGTCCCCTGGACTTTGTGTCAATAAACCTGGTTTTTATGGAACTTCCTGTGTCTGTGTTTGGGTCCACCCTGCATAACCCTGACAATAATAATGAGAAAATGCAGCAGCGGAACGTTGAAATAAAGTTGAAACACGTACACTAATTTCAAAAGATGGAAGTTAGACACATAGCAATGACATGAAGTGAGTGGATGTATGGATGGATGGATGGATGGATGGATGGATGGATGGATGATGGATGGTGTTGCAGCAGGATAGACAACAGCAATAGTGCAATGAACATACATACTGTACATAATGTAACATACAATGTTTAGTAGTAATAACAGTAATAACTACATAATAACAATAAGGGAAAGGTAGAGATATAATCTAATCAATAAACGATAACATAATAATATAGAAAATATCAATATTATTCATATACAGGTCTATAAAAGTAATAGAAAATGCACAATAGTGACACATATATATAAACAAGGACCATATATACAGTACAAGCGGGGAGCAGTGGTTTCGGCTTTTGCCTCACCAGCAGGAAGGTCATGGGTTCAAATACTGCCCAGACCTTTCTATGTGTGGGTTTGCATGTTCTCTCCCTCTATGTGTGAGTTTCCTTCGGGTACTCCAGTTTCCTCTCGCAGTAAAAAAAGAAAAGAAAAAATAAACATGCATGTGAGGTTATTTGGTGACACTAAATTGCCCCGAAATGTGAATATGAGTGTGTGACTCTGTACGGAATAAAGCAGTATAGAAGATGTATGTATGTATGTATGTATGTATAGATGGATGGATGGATGGATGGATGGATGGATGGATGGGTGGATGGATGGATGGATGGATGGATGGGTGGATGGATGGATGGATGGATGGAAAAGCCAATAAGACCATATGTGCCTGGTGTGAATGTGTAGAGACCGTGAAGTCTGTCACACAGAGGTGAGTTATTTAGTTATGGTGGTGATATCGTTCTAAGTCGTGAGGACTAAATGAAGTCCAGTACTTTCTTTGTCACAGCAGTTTGAGTCCATTTGGAAGTGAATGTTTATTCATGGCTGCTAATGCACTAAATTGACCTTGAATACAGGCTCATGTTGATGTTACTGAGACATCTCTTATAAACCTGTCTGAAGGAGTGTGTTCGGATTGATGAGACACTCCTCTAATAAACAGGAGTTTAGTCAAACAGTGACCCTTCATCCTGAAACCGGCTCTGTAGAATGCGGAAGAAAACAGAAATGAAATATTGATTGGTTCAAAAAAGACTGAAACTTCAGCCTCAAATATCAAACTGATTGAAAACATGTTGATCTTCAGCTCAAACTAGATTTATCAACACACATTTAAATATAATCCAATACAAATAGAGAAAGTGGACGTATGTGACAGTGGGATTAAATCAATAGAACAAAAACAAAGCAGATATGTGCAGAAAATGTAAAAGCCAAAGGAGCATTATTCCATTGTCAATGGGGGAAAATTCAAACCTTCTGAGAAGATTGTAAAAAAACTTTATCGCCAAACACATTTTATTGGATCTTAACCTTCTCCTGCGTGTTATTTTATACTGAGAAAATCATACTTCCAATTAAAATGTGAGAGAACATTTATTAAAAAAGTTTTTGGGATTCATTGAGCATAAAGCAGAAACGTTATACTGTGATTCATATCATCTAGTTTGTAGCTGCATAAAAATCTAAATAAAAATCTTTTTCTGTAAACAACGTCAGTACTTCAGTAACTGTAACTAATAGTAACATGAGCGTACATGACGGGCATTTATTCCAGCACTTTTGGCCAGTCGCTGTATTAGAAAAGATCAGATTTGATTCATGTGTCTTCCGATGAACGTGCACAGTGGGAATGTTTTCCAGCCTCACACATGATCAATCCATGCGATTCATCTGCTTTAATGCGGCGGCTGACAGACATCTCGGCGGTGGGCTTCCAATGGTTTCAACAATTATGATAATGCTTCAAATTTAATTTTGTGGCAATTAATTGATTTTTTTTTATAAATGCGCACAGATGTTGAAAGGATCTTGAATGATTAGATTTGACTTGGAGTCTAAAGTTCCTCCGGAAACCTGCCGTGTGACTGGTTCTTTGCATGTTCACGCACACATACACAGGAAAACACACACGTTTTGCTCGACTGTGTCCTTGAAATCAAACAGCCTCCGGAGCCGTTCGAACTCCATCCAAGTCGTGTGGAAAAATAAATAACTCAGCGTGTTTGTTGTGTTATAAAATGCGGGGAGGAAAAAAAGGACTACTGCTTGTGAAAATTTAAATTGGATATTCTTTACATCTTTCTGAAAAAAAAAAAAAAAAAAAAAAAAAGACCCTCTTGTGCTTGTGTGTGAGCTGTTATTCCCTCAGTCCTCCATGTGGACGTGGCCTACATTTTCTGGGAGTGACACGGAGAGACGGGCCGAGCACAGAGGATGAATCCCAGCGCTTTTATATGGCCCATTTATTCACATCCATCACTCTGAGTTTGGAGCTTTGGGAGCGAGGGGGGCGGGGGGGGGGACTGGTTAATTTATTAGTCATCTCTCTCCTCGGTGGGTTTGGGAGAAAGCCGAGCGTGCGACGCAGACAGAGAATCAACACCGGGGAGAGTCCACATTCAAAGGAGCGTTTAACATCCATCAGAGTGACAGCGCGGCACTTTCTTTTACTGTAGGCGGGACTCAAAGACAAACTGTCCCGTACACAATCACCACAAGGCCCTCTCACGTGTTCATGATCAGGTTAGAAAGGGCTGTGTAAATACCAAATTTCAAATATATCATATTTCTTCTTCAGTTTAACGTGAAGGATGAATGGGAAATGAATGAATTCGGCTTAAAAGTTAAACTGGAGCTCAGTATATCAGCCATGAGATTCTCAGTCACTTTATTCATTCATTTTCTGTTATAAAGGAAAAAGAAAAGAGGATGTCCATTCTTCAGAACCTGAATTGATTTTAACAGAATATCCTTGCAAAAGGAGAAAAAAGAGGTTTTTATAGCAAAGAGAAGGGCAAAAATACAGACAAATAGCAGGGGAAGAAAAAGGGATGTCAGATAGCAAAAGAAGAGAGGAAAAGAAAAAAGAAACGCAGGAGGAGGGTGAGAGGAGAGAGAGAGAGAGAGAGAAAGCTGTTCATTCCTCTGAAGGAAAAGACGAGCGGGAGAGAGTATGGAGGACGACAGCAGGCTTCTGAGAAGATGTACCTCCTGTCACACCATCACTCTGGAACACACACACACACACACACACACACACACACACACACACACACACACACACACACACACACACACACACACACACACACACACACACACACACAGAGCAGAGAAACAGAAAACACCAGGGTCAGCAGAGGTTGACGGACACAGCAGAGAATACGAAGCACAAAGACACTTTCAAACTGGAGACAGAGACGTGAGGAGCCAAACAGCGGCCATGATGTCCTCAAACTTCTTCCTTTTAATGGCACATTTGCCCAAACTGCCTCTTATTGGTATCTTTCTCTGAGCCCGGATCCAGATCATCTATAAAGTCAAGCTTACTAATACAGTTAGTGTGTGTTTGTGTGTGTGTGTGTGTGTGTGTGTGTGTGTGTGTGTGTGTGTGTGTGTGTGTGTGTGTGTGTGTGTGTGTGTGTGTGTGTGTGTGTGTGTGTGAAGCTATATAAACAATGAGACGATGCACAGAAGTGAATGAACAAGTAACTGGGTTAACTGCAGTCCATCCAGGACAGGTCAACAATCCCAGGACCAACACAGAGAGACAGAAACTCAGATCCACACACACACAGGGAATGTGAAGTCTACAATTACCCTAGAATGTTTGGTCTGTTATAAAGCCCGGGCCTGCGCAGGGAGAACATGCTCCAGAGAAAGAGACCCAGAAAAACAGCCCAAACTCAAACTTCTCATTGTGACGCCACGGTGCGGACAGAACATGCCAGGTTTGAAAAAGCATGCACCATTTCCATTTTCTATATTTGTTCACTGGAGCTGAACACTTTAGAATTCCCAGAGTTTGAAAACAGATCAATCTGGGATTTGTAGATTGGAATAAAATGTCCGACCCCAGCCCAGTCTCTCTCACCAGCCAGTGAATTTATGTTTTGTACCATAAAAAAATCAGTAAAATGACCTCAGTGTCACATTACTGCTACCGTAAAGTGGCATCTGTAAAGTTTGCATCCTGATTGAAGAAAATTAATTAGCATTGGTTTCAAACTGCAACTAAACCAAAACGTTATCAGCTTTGCTGATATAAAAATGTTATTCATGCAATCTTTTTTATATTTAGCTCCACATCCTGAGACAAAGGGAGGAACTGTTATTGGGTATTTCCGTCTCGCGGCTTCTCCTGTGTTTGTTATGTGTCTCCATCACCCACCGCCATCTGGTGGGCGGAGTCTGCATGACCACCACTCGATCACAGTGGCACACCTGAGATCCTCCGTCCTCAACCCGCAGTGTAAAGACTCCGTCTCCTCCTCCGTTCATCGCCAGATCGTCATTTGACCTCACGTGGTATTCTGCATCTCGGGCTCCAGCAAGTTTAGATCTTTTTCTGTGACTCGTCACATTTATCAGTTCTTCCCCGGTGCTCAGGTTTCACCTTCACTGCGACTCCGTCTCCTGTTCAGAAGACTCGCCTCCCCCTCAGCTCCAGCTGCTTCTCCCCTCAGATCAGTCTCTTCGGTCCGGCTTGGTCCTCACCATCATCTACCCCTCCGCCAAACTCCCAACACTCATGTTGAAAACGCTTCATCCACCTCAATTCTGTCCTACAAACTTATTTATGAAATCACAACAAAACTAAACGGTGCACTTTACAGGTGGGGACAGTTATTACAGGTACTAGAGGTGGATGAATGGACACAGCCACAGGCCTTCATCCAGGAGACAGTTGAACACTTAATGTAGTAATGTAGGGTGAAACTCAAAGTATGACCTAAATATTCCTCATAAGTTTGGTTAAATCTTTAGAAACCTCATGAACATAACCTGGTAGTTTTGTTCCTTAACCCTTAACATGAATAATGTCACTATTTCAGGATGCTTGCTACCAAGACAATGACCAACCTGTATGTTAGTCACATTTAAAGTCTGAACAAAGACGTGATTGGTGCATAAAAACTAATATCAGGTTTGTTATGGAAGCTGAACAGTTATAATTCAGGCATCAAACAGAAAGGTTGTGGTTACATTTGAATTTAATACCTGTTGTGCGTTAGGCCATGTTTACACGACAACATCTCAAGTCAAAAGAAATCATGTTTACATTTTTCTTTCAGAACAATTTGGCATTTTAACAGCAATGTTTTGAAAATTATGTCTGTTTACACGCAAATGGCAGAAACACTGAAAATAAATTTAGTTTTCATGTTGCGCCTCTAGTGGCTGCGGTTGTTTGTTGTTGAGCAGAGAACAATACACTGGGAGGACACGAACAGTCTAGTGGACAGATGACCAAAGTTGGATTGTTCTTATGGTGACTGTCAACTATAAAACTACCAGGTCCCAGGAGAACATGGACTGGGAGTCATGAGGGAGGGAAACATTGTTGTTATTGTCCACCTCATCGCGTATGTGCAGAACAACTATTTACTACTTTCAGTGATGCGCAGGAGCAGCATTTTAGAAAAGTAGCATTATCCCCCATTTAGATGGCATTGGAGCGTTTTCAGAAAGTTCCACCTTGGGTGCCGTTTTCAAAAAGTTGCATTTCCAGTAGTTCCGAGCATCGTCGTCATGTAAACAGTGACACAGAACACAATCAAAATTGTTGTGCGTTTTATCTTGAAAGTACATTGTAAATGGAGCCTTGCTGGCCTGTCGAGTACTTCTTATTTACGCGTTTAGCTTAGTTTGTTTACTACCCAGAATGCATTGCGCACTACGTCCCCCACCCCACCCCCCACCATAGTCTCACCTCGCCCGCTAGAAAGAGCGTCTGTAAAGGGACCGAGACCGAGGTTTTCAAGGGGACCAGAGATCTCCCTGAAGAGACTCTGGTCCGGATCACGAACATGCCCTAAGCTAGACCACAGTGAAAAAAAAACGTCACCACCTAAAGTCATCACCAGGTTGGAATCAGTCGTCTCATGATAACATTATTTTTTTCAGTTAAATCAACAGACCGAGTATCGGTTAGTTAATCTGTCTGATCAAACTACTACTTGTGTATGAGAATCAACCTGAATCCCAGTGAAAACCAGGTTGTTTGTAACGCTCCCGTATCAGTGGCGGCAGAAACCCGCCACTGCTCTCGTCTCCAGCGAGGGCCGAGGCTCTTCAACGCAGCCGTGGCGGGAAGAAAAGGCCTCTTCATGCCGCTGCTCTGTATTCATTATCTTGTTGGGTGCTTCACTAGGTGTGTTGTGCTGTGATGTGTTGCGCCGTCGCTCTGCAGTGGGCTGCGTTGCCCGTGTTCGCTTCCCTCCTCGCCGCCGCACTCGCTATCACTAATGCAGCAGACATTAGCATAGCGTTTGATGTCGAGTTAGGAGACGTTTAGCCGCTCTCTGTTTAACAACTGTGTCAAGTGTTTGCAGCGTCTATTTACTTGGAGAGAACAACATCAAACAATGTGCACACGGGGCAACAATGACGCCCCGGCTGTGGAGAATGATGAGGAGGAGGAGGAGGAGGAGGAGGAGGAGGTGTGAAAGCAGCACTCCTCTGGTGTTGAGCCCAGCTCTGTGGAAGATGTGTGTGTGCTGCGGCGCTGTGAGGAGGCTGTGGTGTCCACTGCAGGTCTTCATTAGGACACAGCCACAACAAGAAGACTTCACTCTGGACCAGCGGAGCTGCTACCGGCGCTTCCAGATGAGAAAACAACGTGCAAACATGGACGGTGATGCAAAGGTGAAAACGTTCAGTAGATTCACAGGCTGAAAGACGACATGGAAATCCTCCATCTAGATGGATTTTATTTCCTGTGTACTCCGGCTTCATCTCACAGCCCAAAGACGTGTTGGTTTGTTCATGTTGAGCCTAATGGAGCTGATAGTTTTCTTTTTAGTCATTTTTTTTTCAGATGTTGGCTTCACAAATGAATTCCCTCCATTCATCTTTTACAACACTTTATCCAATTCAGGGATCGATCTCAGCAAACAGTAGGTGAAGACAGGTTACACCAACATTGTCCCTCCATGGATGAAGAGACAGCACGACCTTAACATGTCACACAGTCAGGATTATTTGTTGTTCTGCCAACATGGAAATTGTTCTGAATAAGGGTGATAATTTCTCCCATTTGTACCTTGTGTGTCTGATTCAAGAGGCTAAAAAGTCAATCAAATGTGTTGTGTTGTTGGTTTGTAACTGCGCTGGTTACCGCAAAAACATGGGAAACATGGAAAATGTACTGTTGTAGTTCTTGTATTCACTGTTGAGATCAGTGGATGATAATGTAACACCACTTAGAAAGTAGTGCACTAACTGATTTAGTTGTTGGTGTGGCGCTGCAAACAGCTTTATCCAAAGCTGTTGTCTGAAAGGTTACTATAACATCAATGTTGTGTTTCCTGGAGGAGCAGCGCCTACTTAATCCTGCACTAACTCAGTCCTCCTGACAGCTGCTAGTAAAATGAGCATCATTCCAGCCACACTGCAGTGAGGATCATGTGTGATTTCCAACAGATGGCCGCTTCCTGCAACATCGCAACATCACATGTGTCTCACAGACGCTGCCTCACCTCTGTAGCACCTCTGTTAATGCCTCCGACGCCACGGCCGAGGTGTAACAACGATGGGAGACAATGAGCCACTATTCAGCCATCATACACATGAAGGAGTTGAATCGTGGAGCAGTACTCAAACAAACCGGTAGCCAAAGTTTACAATGCGTGCTGGAGTGAAGTAGATGGATGGAATCCAACATGGGACCTTCACACAGGAAATCTGGGGTTTGTATTTCTATGTCGTGAGCAAACATATGGGTGCTTCATCCAGCTGTGTACACCGAGTATGGAATGATGATATTATAATCCTAGAAAAATATGTTTAAGGTGCTAAATATCCTTCTGCTCTGAGCTGTTATATACGTTACTTTTTGGAAAGGTTGGTAGAGCAGGTCATCTTCAGGTTGATGGATCGATGGATCAGACTCCTCTCATGTGGAACCAGCTCGTAGTTTCAGTTAGGGGGGCTGACACAGTCTCTACTGAGCTGAAGACTTTTCCATTTAATCAGACCTACAGTTAGGATCGCTTCAGGCCACTCTGAAGTGCTGAAGCTGCTATAAGTTTACGCTGCTGTAGGACCTACTGTACATGGAGCTTTTCTCCTTTCTCACTCACCAAACAGTCATATTTCATTACATGTCACTGACATTCTGTGTTTTTATTGGTGCTATCGAAATAAAATTGACTTGAATTGAAGTAAATTTAATGAAAACCCAATTTTACCCAGAGCAAGTATACAGTTTTCCTTGTGCAATACGCTAAACCCTAAAGTTTTTTCTGTTGCTGTGCGAGTATCTTTGTTGTGTGATTGTGTGAGTGAATATGTAAATTTCACTGGTTGTGTAAAACATGTTGAGACTTGCTCACGAGGTACAACCAAAAAAAAAGCACAATATAAGTGAGAAATATTTATACATTACATTTATTTTTACATTTGTTGTCAATGTTTTTGAGTAATTTCATTTGGGTTTGTTTGTTTCTTTTTCTTTTCATCTTTTAAATTCATCAGATTTGCATTTCCAATAAACATTACGTCCAATTTTATAATGTTTAAAAAACGTATCAACGTCTGACGCTTTGCATTCAACAAAATTAATTAGAATCATCTGGAAAAACAAGCTATTTTTAATAGGGCGGTTACTTTACGGAGACTGTTGATATAAAGAATAGAAAAACATGGGACCCGTCACGGATCCTTGTGGTACTCCACAGCTGATTGTCATTGCTCAATTGTTGCCTTGCTTACAGATAACATTTTTATAGATAACCAATAATGCACAATACGTCTTGTTGCATACTTTTATCAATAAGATAATGTAGTTGTTAGGACAACACCTTTTTGCAAATCATAGAAACTGAAATTGATGGTCACTGAGCATTTCAGTATTTTAATTTCCTTTAATCAAAATAAAAACCTGAAGTAGTTTTTTTTTTTAATTGTTGTCTTGTTCAGCAGCTGACGCATAAAGCAAGTAGAGGCCACAAACAAGAATCGTTATTGCTCTTGCAACAGGAAGATAGTAATCTCATTTGTGTACAACGGTGTGTCATCTGCATAAATGCTTACATGTGGTGAAATAACATGTTTTTCTGTTTGCATGTTTCTTCTTCCCACCATGCAGTTTAGGAGGAGAAGAAGAGAGAGAGGGGGCGACGGAATAGGAGAGGGAGCTCTGAGGGAGGAGGGAGATAAGAGAGAAGAGGTGAACAACAACACTTGTCACTGCCGATGCTGCTTCAGATTGGAATGGGAAGGATTTAATGGAATCAAGGCAGGAATGGGATGTGCTGAAGGCGAAGAATCTCTCGCCATCTTTCCATTGGGATGCTGCACTTTATTACGCGAAGATGGAGCCAAACTCAAATAGAGTGCTTGTTTTGACTCGTTGTTTAATTTCCATGGAAGTCAAAATGCATTCCGTTAAAGGAAAAAGTTATTGGTCTTTGAATACTGATGCAAATTCCGGCAACACCATTTTCTTTTAATTACATCAGGGATTTCTGTGTGCGTGCAGCCTGTCTGCACGGAATCAGTGAAAATCCATAGCTGTCAGTCAGTGTTTCAGGTGTGCGGCCCGTCCAGCTGCGCCAGGTGTTTCTGTACTCGGCCTGTCAAGGACACACAGCGGGAGACGTGAGGGTCGGTGGGTAAGTAACTACCAACAATCTGCGAGGCGTCGTCTCCGCTCATCAGCCGCCAGCTAAACGCCGCTTCACTAATTTTTCAGGCCTTCGAGTAAGGCTGCAGAAGTGTGTGTTTCCTACTCGATAGTTCCTTTTCTCTTGGCCCTGGTGTGTATGTTAAACGTGTGTGTGCAGCGCTGCCCTCTGACGCTCTGCTTGCTGTATAACAATCCAGCAGAGGTGTGCAGCAGCCAAAGGCCCCTTTTCTTTGATATGAAGAGCAGCCAAAAGGTCCTTTGGCTGGAGGCTGATATGTGTCAATCAGCATTTTTTTCCCCTTCTTTTACCCCTCGCACAGCAGCAGCAGCAGCAGCAGCGTCTGCCGTCCTGTCCGTCTCCCTCACCTACAGCGAATCCCTCCCCAGCGCTGATAACACTCCAAATAACAGGTGAGCGACTGCTGGCAGAAAGGAGATTGCCTGACCTTATTGTTTGCCTTCGCCTCCTCTTTGTTCTTCACAAATAAAGGGTTTTTTAATAAACTGAAAGGTCCTCTGCCGCGGCCCATAGAGAAAATGAAAGGGGGCAGTGAGGTATGGTACAATGTGGCGGGAAAAAAAGAGCAGCTCATCAGAAAATAACAAAGGTGCAAGTTAAAGATAAGGCGCCTGTCAGAGATTAATCCAGGCCCGCTTGATTGTTTTCTTTAATACCAGACCTGCTACAGCAAGCGATAAGTTTGCTGAGTAATTTGGTTTTCTAGGGGACGGGCAGCGAGTGGGTGGCTGGGTGCTCGAAATAATATTCAGGTGTGCTCCATAATTGATTTCTTTTTTTTTCTTCTTCCAGCCCTCAGTTCCTAAAGAAAAATGAGATGAAACTCAAAACTGCTTTGACTTGCCTTTCTGTTCTTCTTCCTCGCACCCCCACTCCTTTTTTTTTCTCTCTCTCTTGCTCACTTCTCTTCTCTTTCTCGTCCCCCTTTGGATTAATAAACTGGCTTTGTTGAAGACAATAAAGGAAAGGAGAGCGTGTGCTTGAGGAAGCAGTTTTCTCTTCTTGCTAGCAGCTCCATTGTGACGGCTCTTGAAAGAGAAGAGAGAAGACGGGCAACATTTACTGCAGACAGACAGCGCAGTGTGTGTGTGTGTGTGTGTGTGTGTGTGTGTGTGTGTGTGTGTGTGTGTGTGTGTGTGTGTGTGTGTGTGTGTGTGTGTGTGCCCGCGCGTCACGTTCTGATGAGTCGAAGGAAAATGAATGCAAAGAACAATAGATTAAAATCTATTAGTTTGGTAATGAAAAGAGCGGATACAGTCACCCTATGTTAATTTGACTGCAGAAATAAAATATGTAAATACGAAATGGGAGGGAAAATGAGTTTGGGAAGGGAAAAAAAAGCTGCCTAACTTATCTGAAAAGACTTTTTAATTTTCTGCAGCCAATTACCATCCTTCCCCCTTTTTCTGTCTCATCCCGCAGAGATCATCCCAGTTAAGTTTCTCTCGCTGCCTGTATAGGAAATGCAGAGACTGCAAATTAGATTCATGTGAAATCGACAGCAGACTCGTCACACTGTCACAATATGGACCGTACGTGTCAATGTTTTGTCGATACACAGAGAGCTAATAGGAGCTACAGTACTTGTTGCGTGCATTCTCCTTTTCTTTCCACAAGGTGGTGCAGCTGTGGAAGTCAGTTAAAAAACAAAAATGCGTTTGAGGCTTCGCTTAATAACGTTTTAAAGTGAAAATACAGAACTGTTGTGATTTAAGTGTCTGTTTAAATGGCAATGGTTCTCTTAAGGTACGTTTACACTATGTTCCCGGCAGCCCCGTTTGCCCGAAACCTAGTGCGCCGTGGGATTTTGGGGAGTTCTGAGGAAGGCGTGGCACGTTGTTCACGTTCTGTCAAGGCTTTCTACGGATGAAATGTGGACGCCGAACCATTTTGAAGCAGGTTTATGCCTCAAAGGGCCACCAAAAGTCAAGACAATCATTGTATCCTGAGACTTTTGTTGGGTGCATACGTACCTCTGGATTTCTTTTTCAATGGAAGAGGTTGAAGAAGGTGTTCTGTCGCTGATTGCTCAGACTCGAACGAAACTCCCCTCCGGCTCGGAGTCGGCTTCCTCCCAGACCGTGCACGCCATGGCAAGCCGTGAGTGAACGCGATGAAACGCGAAGCAACCATGAAACAACTGCGATAGAACGCGCACTACGTCACTTCCTGTAAGCCTCCCGTCCCACTACAGACCGCCTCCAAGTTCTATTACGGCCAGTTATGTGCTGCCAATGACGTTCATCCCGTTTTGCTTCGGGCTACTAAGTTTCTCATTCGCGTGACAAATTTTTGGACAATTTAAAAGTCTGGCACGGCGCCCACGGCAGTCACGACCTGTTTACGTTTGCCCATCCCGTCCCCCTGCGTTGTCTCACGTCCGTTCCATTTTGTCCACGGTGGCCTGAAACGGGGCCGCCGTGGCCGCCGTGAGCATAGTGTAAACGTACCTTTAGCCACTGAAAGTGCAGGTTTTGGAAAACTGCTCCCAAGGTGGAACTTTTTCAAAATGTTCCAACTCTGTTTCCTTGGGAACAGGGGGAAATGTAACTATGGAACTGCTCGGGGTCCATCTCTGTGTAGACAGAGGTAAATAGTTGTTCTGCACATGCTCAGTTGATGGACAATAACAACAATGTTTGTCTCCACAGCGCCAGGACCTCCAGTCCATAATCTCCTGGGACTTGGTAGTTTTAGAGTTGACAGTCACCGTAATAACATTTCAACTTCATCGTCTGTCCACTAGAATGTCCGTGTTCACCCACTGTTAATGTTTAGAGCGTGCTGTTGTTCTGTCTGCATGTGTGTGTGGTTTCATGACAAAGGAAACAACAGCACCTACTAGTGGGCCAACATAAAACTACATTGTTTTCCGTGTTTCTGCAGTTTCCATATAAACAGTTATCATTTTCAAAATGTTCCTGTGTAAACGCAAAACGTTTCTGAAACTAGAATGCAAACAGGATACGCTTCCACTTGATGCGTTGGCATGGAAACGAGGTCTGAGATATTGATATTGCACATTTGAGCTAAAGTATTGAAATAAAGGGCAACTGGTGTATTGTAGGCCATTCCTGGGATTACACTCCCTGGGAAAAAAATAAGATCTATAACTACGGAGAAATGCAGAAATTCTGTGTGAGCTTGGTAATAATCATAAACTGTTTTCAGCCTTACTGCCTACAACCTTTGTGGACTTTTTTTCTTTTGTTTTGTTTTTCAACGTTGAGCAATGCGCTTCAGCATTTCTGAAAGCAGAGCGGCACAGAAATACAAAATCTCCCTGAAATATTTATTGTTAAAATCAATCAATTATTCAGTCGACACTGGGTCACTTTGAATGAATAAATAGTTTTTACCCTGAAAGAGGAAACGGAAGAGGAGAGACGGGCTCCGAGCAGAGAAAAGAGTTCCTGTATTCCATTGTTTTTGCCATTTTGAGGTCAGAATTGATGTGCCATAAAAATCCCTCCTCTCTAGCTCTCTCTCGCTCTCTCTCTCTATCTCTCTCTCTCTCTCTCTCTCTCTCTCTCTCCTTCTCACCCACTCCTACAGAAGATGGCCTGCACTCCAGGGCTGTTTTCCAATTACGGCTCAACCTTTTCAGAGAAGGTCATTATAATTAGAGATCCATTTAGCTTTTCTGTGAAAAGCACAAAATAATTTTTCTGTGATTGTGGTCTGTGGACGAAGCAGCAGAGAAAGAAGGCGAAGGGGGAGAAATGCTGCTGTAGAGCTGATCTCAAGTGGCTCTATTATTATGCCTGGTTGGACAGGTTGCATGCATTAATGGCTTCACTTGGGGGAGAGACTGGCCTTTTGCACATTACTGGCGCATGAATGGAAAAAGACATCTTGGAAATAGCTCTCCAAATCAATACCAGGCTCGTATGTGTCTGTGTGTTCACCTTAGCAAAGACAGGATAATGAGCAGGGGGGAACTTCAGCCGCAGTGTTTGAAGCTGCAGACTTCAACCTGCCTGGAAAAATGAATTTTTTATGTGTGATGTGGGAGAAATGTATTATAGAGAGACTCCTGTTTGAACAAGTCTGTACTATAGGATGGCAACAACATTGATGGAAAGGAAGAGTAGAAAAAGAATATGTATTTATCATTATTTGAGCAACAACCTACTGCGAGCTACGAGATGTAGCTGTGTTGGGGGGGTTAACAGTCTATTTGAAGGAGATGACGGAGGCGAGCTTGTTACAGCTTTCTGAGGTCAGCTCAGAAAGCAATCGGAGACTCTTCAATTTAGCTCAATCATTAGAAAAAAGAAATATCTTTCCATATTAACTCCTTGTGGGTTTTTTTTGTGATAGTAATATATTTCCTGATATGCAATTTGAAAAACTATCTTGGAGGGTATTTATTAAGTTCTATTATTATTAATATTATTATTAATAATATTATTATTATTATTATAATGTTCATACCATACAGCTTTGAGTGATGCGTTCAGGTGCATCACGTAAATCGGCCTTCCGACATGTTAACGAGCTGCGGGCCTCATACAGTAGCAAGGTGACATGCTAAACATGATTAAAATATGACTGATACAGTCAATAGCACGCTGGAGCCGAAGTGTATACTGGCTTTTGTGTCATGCTGAACACGTATAATCCTTTGTGCTGAACACTGCCCCCTACAGTGAGGCAGAGCTCCTGACTGTCTCACTGACTGTATTTTAATTGTGGTTTTTTTGTCACATCAACAAGAATAAATAATTTACAGGCACACATGGAATAAATTCTCATTGTTTCTCGAAAGTGGGGACTTATATTGACTGACAACATTGGTGACAATCAGTGAGAAAGGAAAAGTAAGCAAGGCGAGGCTCAGCTTCAGTCTCCTCACTATCTGAGCGCCACATGTGCCAATCAATCCGTTTTGATGATAAAAGGTTATTGTGATTATTGGAATGACATTCATAGCTCATACATGCACACAGATATTTATATTTACTTTATTTTACCATGATTTTGTCTGTGCTTTTCATGATGATAATCATACATCTTATAGAAAATGTATATAAGGCGAGAAAACAATCAAGTGGATAAGAAACAACAGTTTCCTTCACTATTTCAGCCTTATCCTTCTAAACTTGGCGCACAATCATGCAAAGCTAAAAATGGCTTTGTCTTTAGGATCAATGTTTCTAATGAAAAACTAGATTAGGTGTTGCTGTACTTTGGAAATAACCGGTAGCTTGCCACGAGCCGCAGTGTTCTCACATCCTCCAGTGCATGAAAATCAAACTAACGTGCAGATTTATTTACAACAGTTTCTCCTGCTCCAGGACTTATTTGTTTTTTCATTTGTCCGTGTTTACGAACAGCGCTCCTAATTTAGATTCCCTCTGCAGCCATACTGTCTGTGTAGCATAGAACCTATACAACTGTACTTTCTCCATCGCAGAAGCAGATGGCTGGGGAACAACACTCCAAAGTGGTGGAAACCAACTAATTGGTTTCAGGGAAATCGATATGGTGCTGGAAACAAACCCCTCCTCTCCCCTCACAGTCCATCAGTCTCGCTCTGCAATTACCCCATTGATTGGCCGGTGCTAATTGCAGGTCTCATTATTGCAGGTTTCAGCCAGTCGCCATCGACAGCAGCCGAATTCAGGGGGAAACAGTGAGGGGTACCGAGCGGAACGCTCACAGAGACAACACATTAAAGTCTCTCAGTCCTTGGATAGCCTCCACAACTTGGTAGAACAGTGTTGGGATACAGTAGAATTCAATTCAAATCAAATGTATTCATATAACACCAAATACAATTAACAGGAGAACCATTTCTTCTGTTCTGCTTGGGGTTACCACAGTGAGAGAAGGAAAAACAGGGCAGAGACAGAGAGAAACAAGGGCTACAAACCCTGGTTCAGGTAGAGGGGAGTAAGGGATGCAAACACTAGACGGGGTAAGGGGGAGTTACGTTTTGAAAGTCTGGATGGATGAAAATTATTTTGTCTTGGTAGTCATTTTGAGTTGAGATGGATGTGGTGGAGAGCATGACTCAGCACATTAGTCGACAATCTTCCATTAATGTTCAGTCAAGCTGAAATCATTCGAAGCCGTTCTGAAGCTGTCATTCTAGATAGGACCATCCTATACCAGGCCAGAAACAGTTTATCACAGGCTGAACGGACGACTCTTGACATGATTGATAAATGCCTCTTAACTCCACAGTATAAAGAACAGAGGAGCTATTGGGAGGAAATATAATGGTAGCCTGGTTTGTTCTTGAAGCCTCACATTTCCGAACAACCAGTGAAGTGATTGCACCAAGATAAACTGTCAACCTGAAAAAAGGACCAAATAATAATCACCTACAGATTTCCATCCTCAGATATGTCTCACTGCATCCCGATGAGACACAAATATAACAATTTTGATGACCATCAGCAGTGGCCCACAACTTTAACCTTTACCTTTCCCTTGTAATTATCTTAAAGGCCACCTTTACACGTAGGTATTTACAAAAAGTGATATTTCCACCTCTACGTTTTCAAAAATAACATTGTTCAGACCACATCGTGGTTTCACATTGTTTCATTTACACAAACCATCATACAAAGCTTGTTAAGAGCGACTATGAACATGTCAAACCTCTAGGTGGCAGTGTAACGAGAAGCAATAAGCCTCAGCTCCTGGACATAATAGAGCATTTGTGATTTTAAATGCAAACAAGCCAAAAGCATTTTCCACAAACGTTAAAAACAAGCCCTGCTTTAACAGCATCCATTGTCGTCATAGTAACCAAACTGTCAACACATTGCTCACACATGACGCTGATGACACTTCTGTCTCACTCTGTGACGCTAAACTCCGTTTCCCTGCGAGTGACTACCTGCAAACAGAAAGACAGAGCTTTTCTCCACTTTGGCCGGAGTTTTCAGATATACCCGTTACTGGTGACGTGTAGCTTTGTTTACATGTAAACAAAAAGTCCAAACGCATTGCAATTCCACCATTTTTGCTACGTGTAAACATGTCAGAGTCATATCAGTCAAAATGAAAATAATAATTGCATATAAATTCAAATATAATGATGAGTAGTTCATTCAGAATACAATTTCTCCTCATCTACCTTCATTTTGTCCTATAATCACCAGCAGGCCAAAACACAAACCACAAGCATGACAAAATATACTAAACATTTCCAAAACACATGGATTTTCCCATATTTATAAGATATTTCTTCTTACTAAGTAAACATGGATCCTATTTAAAAACAGTGTTTTTGCTCACTTATTTTAAACGTATCGCACTGGGAGAATACAGTGCAAAAACTAAACTAAACAGCGACTTGTTAACTGTGAATGTTAACGTTTTCCTTTTTAATCCGTAATAAGAAATATGCATGACCACTATGACAAAGCATAAACTCACATTGCAATGAGAGGAAATATATTATTAAAACAAAAACTATGATTAGTGCTTTAAAAAACATGTATTTCAATTTAAACATCCACACTATCATTCTTAGGACGGGGGTAAACAGAAACATATTCAGTCTACAAACATAACTGAGGCTGGAATATATTTGACTGTTTTTTAATGTAAATCTGGCAGCTTTAATATCACTGTATACAATATAGTGACACGTGTCACAGAGAAACACATATACAAAGTAAAAAAAACATGGCTAGAGGAGAAGAGTAAGCATCTACAGGTGAAAACATATAGAGACAGCAAATACACTTAAATGATTGTGTTTATATGACAAAGGTCGTAATACTGCGAGACTATATTTGAAGGTGCCGTAGAACAGTTTCAACAACAAAAGATGGAAAAATCACCAAATCGTAGGAGAGACTTAACGGGTGGAGAGTGACGGTGTGGAGGCTGTGATTCACTCTGCATGGATGAGGCTGCGTTCTGAAATCAATGTCTCAGTATTTGATGAGAGTCTGAGAGGACGACTGTGATGTGACTGATGGACGGAGCTCTGCGGCAGCGTTATGGATCACCTGGAGCTCCTGACTGAGTTTATGGGGGAAGACGAAAGAAAAATGATCCAGGCGGGCTGAACCGGGGTGACGGCAGAACTCAGAGTGAGAGACGGGAAGGTGATGGATGTTCTTTAGGTGGAAGTATAGACGGAACATGACAGAGTGCTGCTCAAGAAAACAGAAGGACAAAATAGATATGTGTGTGAATGTGAGGGGCACGTCACAGCTTGATCAGGGTTTATTACACCAGGTGAGGTCTTGGGATAAAAAATAGATCCTGTAAATCAGGAGTGTCAAACACATTTTACCTCAGGGGCCACATATTTCATCTTGAGTGGACTGGACCGGTAGAATAGTGCCATTATAACCTTTAATGTAAACTTTAAAGTTGTTCTTTGTTGTGCTTCAGAGTACATGTGATGAAAATGTCCATCATTTCAGAAAACCAAAGAATTACTAAAGAAAATTACTTCAATCAGAACATGAAGCCAATTTTAATCAAACCTTCTAGTGCAAAATACAGTGAAAAGTCCAGGATACCTCTCCTATCGCTGTTACATTATAGGTGTTTATATAAACTCCACCTGACAGCACGGCTTTGAGATTAGTTTGATAACAACATGGTAGCATCTGCTACGCTTAAGAAATTTGAAAAAAAATAAATCATTGTTTTCTTTGAATCTGAACAATTTTTACACTTTTGATTGGTGGTTTGGCTGGATTGGAGTCACTTAGGCCGGTTTCAGCCCCACGTATGACACCCCTGCTGTAAATAAACAAAAGCTATGAAGCAGCAGGATTTGTGTGAGAAAACTGTTTACGTGAACTTTTGCATGATTTCAGTATCACCTCAATAAATATTGTTATTTATGTTTTTCAAATGATGTCACCCTATTTAAGATTATTATATTTCAAAATAATAGTGAAGTTCCTGAATTGGTTTATATCAGGGGTGTCAAACATAAGGCCCATAAGAGGCTCCAATCTGGCCAAACCACCAAGCAAATTGTAAACATTTCAAAAACATTATTTTTTAAACACATTTCTTCAGAGTAGCGACACAACACAGAGAGAGCTGAGCTGATAAACTGGTGATGCCGCCATGAACCTCATTGCTATCAAACAGTTATACGAGCCGTTTTTTGGACTTTTTCTTCTTTTTTTTTTTCACTGTATTTTTGCATCAGAAGGTTTCATTAAAATTGGCTTTTGTCTTGCCATTGTAGTCATTTTTGGTAGTAATTGTTTGTTATTTGTGAAAATATAGACATGTACTTCCTGCGTCGCAACAAATAAAGACTTTAAAGTTAAAATTTAAAAGTTAGTATGGCACTATTTCACTCATCCAACCCACTCAAGATGAAATTGGGTGAATGTGTTTGACACCCATAAGTTAGAAAGAGAAGTGCGAATAAAGAACTTAAAGTGTTGTTTGTCTGAAACGCTCCATTATCAGAACTGGAAAACATGAAGATTGAACTCCACAGACTCATTCCTCCACCGTACAAAAAGAAATGTCGCTCATTGTCATTTAGATTTTGGAGACTCTTCTGCTGTCGGCCACATAATTACTGAGTGCAGCTTTACTACCAGAATAGAAGAGGGAGCAGGCAGACGGCAGGAGGCTCCACAAACAAAAGCTTCTGCGTCACACTTTTCATTACCACGTCATCTTATATTAGTGCAACACCGACAATCTCCGTGTTCGAAGCCATAGTTGTGAAATAAGTTGAATATGTAAGAATAATCTGTCCAGTGGTGATCAGAATTGTAAAGTCATAGAGCTGTAATAATCAGAAAGGGACTATTTAGCCTCTTCTCCTCAGGGAAAAGACTCCACAGCATCAGCACCAAAACAACAATGTTTCTACCCAGAAGCTGTGAGACTCATGGACAATATGCCTGAAGCCCTAATGCTGCGTCACGCCATTTTCTGGAAGGAAAAACACGTAAACAGCTTGGGAACGTTGTCGTGTAAACGGGGCCCAGATTAAATGTATGAGCCTTTTTAAGCTGCTCTGCTTGCAGAGACTCATTGTAGCTTCAAGCGTCTCGCACGTCAACAAAAGTCACTTTGGCTTCTCGATCTGACATTAGAAATCGTGTATGTCATTTTGAAAACACTGAATATCCAGAATTCAGCGAACACGTACTCCCAACACTCTTTGTGTGTAGCAGCTTTCATCACTGCTTATTGGAGATCCATTTCAATCCCCGGCGTGTTATAAACACTACACCAGAAGTGTGGGTGTGTGGACCATAAACCTGTTTACATGTAATATAATCTGAATCAGTAAAGTACTTTATGCACACAGTTGTAATTCTATCGCATGCATGTATGGATGTAATTGGCTGCTAATCCTCAGTGTGGCTCTTCACTAAACTTCCACTTCTTCAATGCATCAATTAGAGGAAACTGAATCAGGAGGGAAGGTAAAGGTTTGGAAACACTATGAGGAGTCCACGTAAAACGAAGAGAACAATGTTTAGACTTTTTAGATTAAAGCAATTTTGTAAAGAAAAAAACAGAGGCGCATTTGGAAACCAATCTTTGTGGTTAACATGGACTTCAAGAAAGTAAACAGAAGAGCCAACATGTCACCCAAACTTCTGTTATTCTGTTATTCTGATCTTTTGAACGTCAGGAGGAATAAATGTGTGTGACTGCGGCCCTGTTTACACGACAACGTTTCTCGTGACAACACCTAATCCGCTAAAGAAAAGGAGTGCATTTACACTGCAGCAGCGGACACAGAGACAACAGTGTAGTTAGTATGCTGGGCCACGGGAGGGCGCTGTTGCTTGATTTTGTAATGAAACTACACAGACGTGTGCAGAGAACAATACACTATAAACGTGAAGAAAATGGAAAATGGAGAGAACCAGACATCCGCATGGACTGATGATGCATCGGATGCTATCAGGGGTGAGTCTCAACTATAAAACTACTGATCTGGACGATAAAACTAGAATATGGACCGCGGGTCGTACCACTACGCGGCCGCCATGTTTGTTTACAACTGGATGAGCAGGAGGGAGGGGGAGACATGAGCATGCGCAGTAACAGGCTCTGTAGCCTCCATCAGTCTCTGCAGGAGGGATTTGCGCCGTGAAAGAATCTTTCCACTTTGGGAGCCGGATTAAAAACTTTGTGGATACAGTGCATCCGCAAACTGGTGTCGTGTAAACGGACCCCCCAAGAGTGAAGAAAGTTTTGCGGATACACTGGAATTCGTTGTCGTGTAAACGGGGCCGCAACAGGCCTGAATTAGCGGCTCACAGCAGGAGCTCCTCTACTTGCCTGCTCATTTATTTCCACAGAGTCACAATAAAAAGATCTTCTTGGCCTCACAAATGGCAAGAATCTGCCTAATTAATAGTTAAATGGGGGTGTGGAGGGATGCAGAGAGAACAGTCCTGTTTCTGCCTTCCAGCAGCAGCTCAGAGGGGCAGCGGGGTAAAGAGCTGAGTCAGGTGAAGAAAAGCCCCACAGGAGGGTGGGAGGCGTTCAAGTGCTCCTCTGGAGGAAACTGGTCGCGTTAAAAAGCAATGAACTGCAACGTATCTGAGAGTTTCTACACATTTTGCTCACCAGGTCTTAAAGTTGAGGTAAGAAACACAATTATTTATAGCTAAACAAAAATATCAATGCATAATGGAGTCGAAGCATAAATGATAACGATGCAGAGTGAAAACTTTACTGGGTTTCGATCATGTGGTGTGTGTCCACACACACACACAGACACACACACACACACACACACACACACACACACACACACACACACACACACACACACACACACACACACACACACACACACACACATATTCATGCTCACATATAAACACACACATAAGCACATGCACAAACACACACAAACACGAACACACACATATACAGATTCACACACACATTCATATGCACGCGCACGCCCTAACACACACTTACATACATGCATTCACACAAACACACACACACACACACACACACACACACACACACACACACACACACACACTCTCTGTCCTCTCTCCCATGGGTCTCTGTTAAAATTGACCTTCTCTGCCTTTCATCACAGGAAAATATCACCCTCAAAGAATAATAAGGCCGCCAGACACATTCATTAGAGAGCATCTCTTTAGATAATGTCTGAGAGAGAGAGAGAGAGAGAGAGAGAGAGAGAGAGAGAGAGAGAGAGAGAGAGAGAGAGAGAGAGAGAGAGGGAGAGAGAGGGGTGGAGGATACAAGGAAAATTGTTAATATGCAATAAAAATAATGGCTGTTCCTCCTCATACGTGGAAACGGCTCCTCTGTGTTTTGCAGATATATTGTCTCGTCTGCGGTCTTCGGCCTCGTGTCGAGGAAACGTTGGTTCGTCTGTAATGAGCAGGATTGTGAAGAAGTTGATGACTGATATGAAATCATTCGGGCCCGTTCATGAAGCTTTGATGGGCTTGTGATTCATTACTTCCTTCATTTGTAGAGTTGCAGAGCTGCTGTCTCTCCCTCTGTACTGCTTGTTGCTCTGTGAGCTTCAGCCTCAGCCAATGGTTACCATTTCTCCAGACTCCAATGGAAGGAGGAGTCATTCCGAGCTCCTGACTGCAACGTGAATGACTTCCGACTTGAAAAAAACATGTGCTTAATTTTGTAAGAGCTGTGTGTGTTGGTAGTTTAGCTCAGCTCAGAACTGTAATCTAGTGTTTACCTTTAGTCACTTATATAGTATATTAGTTTGTTTGTCAATTATAGAACGATGCATGTGGGATTGGCTTTGAGCACATGAGGGCGAGGGCTGCTTTGTTTTCATGTTGTTGACCGTCTTCACCATAATGTCGCTGCTATTTCAGAGGCTTTAGGCTCCGTTTACATGACAACAAGTGAAGACACACGGTATTTAGGTTTTCATTTCAGAAAAGTTACACGGTGCTCGGGAAACTTTGGAAAAAAGAAGGTCCATTTACGCAGAAAGGGCAGAAAAACAATGTAGTTTGCGTGCCAGGACACTTGTTTGTGCTTGTGTTTGTTTTTGTAATTAAACCGCCCACACGAGCACGCAGAGAACAATAAGCTATAAACAAGAATGTGTGAACACTTGGGACTAACATGGCAAAGGGATCTTGGGGATGAGATTAGTGAAGAAGTATGGCAGGACGTGATCTCACATGGAGGCTGGGCTACAAGAGACGCAAGGAGTAAGTTCATCCACTCTCAGCTCATACACAGATGTTCTTTTACACTGAAACTGTTTAAAATGGGATTAGCTCAGGACAGTTATTGCTGGAAATGCCATAAAGAGTTGGACACGTTCCATCATGTCATAGTCATGTCTTATGGTACTGCCCTTTTGGAAGGTGGTACTGAAAAACCTTGAGGGGCGGCTCAAACGACCTTTACCAGAATCCCCACTGCCATGTTTGGTAAAGGATGAGGCTCTAATGCCACCAGGCCTTTACCACAGCAGAGCTCCAGCCGTCAATAACCGCTTTTATTGTGGCGGTTCGGCTCATAGCAACTGGAAGCGAGTGGAGTTGGTTTGAACTCATGACAGACTGCCGCCTTTGAAAAGATGATTACCAGAGTCAATTGTGCTCCAAGTGAAAGGAGTCAGGTATGGGAAGTCTTTGAGGACTACACAGGGCACTGCCTTTAAGTTGTAGGATGAATGTCTTATCTTTATTTACCGTATTTTCACGACCAAAAGGCGCACCGTACTAAAAGGCGCAGTCTCAGTTATGTGTGCCATTACTGCATTTAACACACACATAAGGCGCACCTGCTCATAGGGCGCGGGTTCCATGCCCACACTTCCCCCTTTAACGTTCTCATGGTGTCCGCATTACAACAACACACACACACAAGCATACAAGTGTGCGTATTTAAAAATAGAGCGGGAGCAAAACTGAGTTTGGTTGTGCTTTATTTAAGTATTGATTACAAAGTACTAACATTTTTTTTACCTGCAATCGTCATCGATCAAACCCATCGAACTCCTCATCCTCTGTTTCTGAATTGAACAGCTGCGCTAAATCTCCATCAAACATACCAGGTTCATTTTCTTCACTGTCGGAGTCACTTTCCGTGCCGTGCGGCTCCTTGGAAATGATGCCGGCTTTTGCGAAAGCTCGAACCACAGTGCCAGCAGACACGCTAGCCCAAGCATCTACAATCCATTTGCAAATTGTGGCGTAACTCGCCCGGCGCTGCCTTCCACTCTTAGTGAAACTGTGGTCTCCATCGGTCATCCATCGCTCCCACGCCGCTCGCAGCCTTACTTTGAACGGCCGGTTCACACCGATGTCCAGCGGTTGGAGTTCCTTTGTCAGGCCTCCCGGAATGACAGCAAGCTCAGAGTTCATTTGCTTCACTTGTTTTTTCACATCGGCTGTGAGATGGGCACGCATAGAGTCACAGATCAACAGCGATGGTGATGCGTGGAAAAAACCACCTGTTCTCCTTACATACACCTCCCTCAGCCACTCTTTCATCATTTCCTCATCCATCCAGCCCTTTTGATTTGCCTTAATGATGACTCCTGATGGAAACTTCTCTTTAGGCAAAGTCTTTCTCTTAAAAATCACCATCCGCGGCAGTTTCTGTCCATTAGCATGGCAGCTAAGCACAACAGTAAAAGAAGACTTTTCGTGCCCCGTTGTGCGTATCGCTACCGTGCTGGTCCCCTTCTTCTCCACAGTGTGACTCACCGGGATGTCGAAAGTTAGCGGCACCTCGTCCATGTTAGTGATGTGGCTGGGCTGGATGTGTTCGTCGGCGATGTGTTTGCTGCAGTAGGAGCGGAAGATGGCCAGCTTTTCATTATAACCCGCTGGAAGTCGCTGCGCTACCGTAGTTCTGGACCGGATGGAAAAATGGCACCGTTTCATGAAACGAAAGCACCAAGACGGACCTCCTTGGAAATGTTCAATTTTCATTTCTTCTGCTAGCGTTACTGCTTTTAGTCGAATGGTGACCGTGGAAACGCTTCTCCCACTCGTTCTTTGTGCGATGATCCACTGCTCGAGTCTTTCCTCCAACTCGGGCCACCTCGCCTTATGTCCGCGGAAACTCAGCTGCGTCTTCTTCACCTGTCGGAGCTCGTTTTCCAGCTTCCTCCACTTGCGAACCATCGATTCATTAATCTTAAATTCTCTCGCGGCTGCTCGATTTCCATGTTCCTCCGCGTAGCTGATGGCCTTCAGTTTAAACTGTGCTTCATAAGCGTGTCTCTTCGCCATTTTCAGGATTGTTAAAACAACGATGTTCTGCATAACGCACATACCCGTTCATTTATATACAATCCACGCCCACACTTCCCAATTTAACGTTCTCATGGTGTTCTCTACTACGTCCTTTACAACAACAACACACACATAGGGCGCACTGCACCATAGGGCGCACTGCACCATAGGGCGCACTGCACCATAGGGCGCACTGCACCATAGGGCGCACTGCACCATAGGGCGCACTGCACCATAGGGCGCGCCGCACATTTTGAAGAAAATCTAAGACTTTTATGTGCGCCTTATAGTCGTGAAAATACGGTATATATTTCCCCCCCTTTTTTTTTTGTTTTCTGTTTTTTTTGTTTTTGTTTTTCTTTCTTCCTGTCTTCGTGTCGTATCTGTTTGTCTCTTCCCTCTTCTCAAACAGGCCGATAATATGCTTCTTCTACATCGGTGAAAATGTTTACGATATTATGTTAAAACAAATAAAAAACTGAATGACAAAAAAACTAACAAACAAACAATGAGCTATAAACCTTTACATTGGGAGTATAGAGACCTGAGCATGACCTTTGACCTCAGCGGCTGCCTGGGAGGAAAGTCCACCAGCCATAGTGTGGGTGGTTACTAACTAACTTTAACCCTAACTACTAGTTAAGGTTTAAGTATAAATAGGATTTGTTAAATACAGAAAAGAAACCAAGGAAAGTTCACCGTCAGTGATTATGATTATTTAATTAATGGATTTCCAACCAATGGTGGACGTCATCATGGTGAACGAGTCACATGTAGGAGTCCTTCACAGCCTCTAGGAAGCATTTCATTCATTCATTCATTCATTCATTCATTCACTCACTCATTCATTCATTCATTCATTCATTCATTCATTCACTAACTCATTCATTCATTCGTTCATTCATTCATTCATTCATTCATTCATTCATTCATTCGTTCATTCATTCACTCGTTCATTCATTCATTCACTCATTCATTCGTTAATTCATTCACTCATTCATTCATTCGTTCATTCATTCACTCATTCATTTATTCATTCGTTCATTCATTCATTCATTCATTCATTCATTCATTCGTTCATTCACTCATTCATTCATTCATTCATTCATTCGTTCATTCATTCATTCACTCATTCATTCATTCATTCATTCGTTCATTCATTCATTCATTCATTCGTTCATTCATTCATTCATTCATTCATTCATTCATTCATTCATTCATTCGTTCATTCACTCGTTCATTCATTCATTCATTCATTCGTTCATTCATTCATTCACTCGTTCATTCACTCATTCATTCATTCATTTGTTCATTCATTCACTCGTTCATTCACTCATTCATTCATTCATTCGTTCATTCATTCATTCATTCGTTCATTCATTCACTCATTCGTTCATTCGTTCATTCGTTCAAACAGTCGACAAAGTAACTCTTCAGTTACAAAGTATTCCTGAGTTCAGATCAATCCTGATCACAGTAACAGTGAGAACAGCAAAGTGGGCGAGTGTGTCTGAAGCAGAGCTGCTGATTGGTGGTGGTGGGGGGGGTTGCTGGTTGCCAAGGCGACAGAAAGACCGTTTTTCATGTTGTTCTTTCTTACAGCAGGAAGCAGGAAGACTTCATCAACCCTGGCTGACCCCCCCCCCCCCCCCCCGACCCCCCCCCCAGAAACAGGTGCAACACTTTCCACGACTCTCTTTGTCTCTTTTCCTCCGTCATTCGCCGTCACTGCGACGCTCTGCGGCGTCACCGTTTGCCTCCAGGTTCTGTGATGATTCCTTCTCACCTGCTGCTTCTGACATTTTCTACTGCTTTGTTACGTTTGTGATAGGAGCAGGAAACCGTGTCGTCAACAAGAGACTCCCTTTCGATGTGCGAGATTCCAGCCCTGCTTTCCCCTGAAATGTTTTCATTTCATCTGTTTTGGAGCAGCTTTAAATAATTTGTAGGATAAGAGTCATGTTATTCCTCTTTGCAGTAAAAACATATGTAGGTGGTGGTGGTGGTGGTGGGAGGGGTGTAGTTAAATAGACCATTACTAAAATGAATGATAAACAGGGAAATGAACAGAAAATGAGGAGGTACAGATGGAAATATTCCCATTTTACACTCAATTAGCCGCATTTTAATTAAAACCAAAAGCCTTCACTTCAGCAGACTTCTCTTCTTTTTTCGATCGACTCCGCTGCGTTTTCATGCTCGATAAAACTGACGGAGACGCAGTTTCAAGATGTCGGCTTCATGTTTGCGTGTGACAACACAGACACACACTGGCGCGTTGGATGGTAATACTATAGAGGCTGAAAGTTTGTACTGCGCCGGAGAACTCAGATGATGTTGTTAAGAAGTCACTGAACTGCAGCGACGTGTCCTGGACCAGGCCCGACGGGAGGATTTATCTTCAAGGATATATGTTTAGATTGATCATATTTAGAGTCGTCGGGTCTTCGTTTCTTCGGTTTCTAAATTTGATTTCAAACATAAATTCATTAAAAGTCGATTTCTAGGACAATGGAAAAAAAAACGTCTAAAAAAGAAAAAAGTGCTTCAATGTTATTCCTCCTCCCGTTTCTTTCATTACATGAACGTCTCATTACAATAAATGAAAGTTATATTCAATTTGTTCAATCAAATGTTCATTAACAGCCCAACAAAACGGCTTGTCCATTTCTTCTAAAACTCATATCACCAAACACATTTTGAGACGACGCGTATCAGTAACCGTCCGTATTCCACTTCATATTTAAAGATCTCTTTTAAATCTGCTTTCATTTGATTCATGCTTCTGTCGGGATTCAGTTTCTGTCTCTACAACCTGACCAACGTCCACACATTGGGAGTAAAACTCACAGATATCAGACTCATTGGTATGTTTTGGATCACTTCCAGATTTCAACCATCAATGCCACCGGCTGGAAACATTAAATTACGGTTGTTCATGAGGCTCTCTGAATTGTTTTTCTTACTTTGCATCGCCGCACTTATATTTTCACTAAAACCTCAACCTGTGAAGCTTCTTGTTTCACACCCCAATCTCTTGATTGTACCACAAATTACAGTTTATCAATGAACATCTTTCCACAAATCCGCCCGTTTAAAATATTGAGAATCTTTTAACCCAAGTTAAAGTATAAGATTCACCAAAATAAACACGTTTCCTTGTTTTTTTTTGCCTCAAAAAGTCTCTAAATTGGTCAAATTTTCTCACCGCTATAAACGAGCATTAGCCTCAAAGCCATGCTGTCAGGGCGAGCTCGTGAAAATACCCATAATGCAACAGTTCCAGGGAAAGTTTTTTTTAAACTTTCCATTGTATTTTTCAACAGACGGTTTCACCAAAAATTGGCTTTTATGTTGAGATTGCAGTTATTTTCTGGCACAATTGTTTTGTTTTTTCTTTACGTTTTCATCCCGTATTCTCTGAACCACAATTAAAACCTCCGCAGTTTCAATTTAAAGGTTATTAGGGCTGAAGCACTCCAGATGGAGCTGGGTTGTACGCGGCCCCTGGACTAAAATGCGTTGGAGACACAAAGCCGAAGTCAGAAGCCAAAAACGAAGGAAAGATTCCGAGAGAGGAAGAAGAAGAGGGTGTCTAATGTGTGTGACCTCTGTTCAGATCTAATCCAGCGCTCCTATAGACTCCACCGCTTTGACATTTCCACTAATGAAAAACAAAAAGACGGAGGTTCCCGTGTCACTCACTCACACACAAACCTGATTGCGGCACCTGATGGAATTATCATATTTACAATAAGACCTTTTTTCCGCGGCCTAACGCCCGGCTATTGTGCCGGCGGCGGCGGCTGATGAAATACAACACAACAGTAAATGTCACGGCGAATGTGACAGACGGCGAGGAAAAGGCTGTGATCGATGCCTGACAAAATGAGAAATGAAAAGGAAGGCGCCGCACAGATTCTGATCCGACGTCCCCGCTCCATCAGGGTTTTTTTCTTTTTTTTTTTTTTTTTTTCCTGGGTTTAGAATGTGTATTTTTAACCAACTAATTACGTGTGCCATTGGGGTGCGACGCGTGGTCAGGAGGAAACGAAAGGTGAGAGAGTAATTCTCTGGTTATCTCCCCGGCAGGAAGGCTCGGGGAGCGTTTAGCATGCGACACTCCGGTTTGGACCTTTTCTTGGCTCCGTGCCTCACGAGTGTAATTTGGATGAGTGCAGCTCGCTTGCCTTTGGGCTCATTAACAACAATATAAACAGTAATTACTGTGATCGCCTAATTAATTCATTTAAAAATGCTGCACGGCGTAAAAGGCATGAGCAAATCTTTTCTGGAGATAAGGATTTTTACGGACTCATTGTTGACACAATTAGCGATTTCATGTTCCAAAATGCAGCCGGAATAATTAAAAACTTTGCTTCTTTTTGTCCCAAATTCCCTCTTTTATTATTCAGATTGCTGGCGCTCTTCTTCCTTTTCCTGGCTAAGCTTGCTTTCTGTGAGTTATCCTTCTCTTGATCCCCGTCTCTGTCTGCAGCCATGATAAATGTAATCCTCCCCTCTGGACACACTCCTTTTGTTTTGGTTTTTTTTGTTTTTTTGGGGGGGGGGGGGCGTTTCTGCGCTCCCCCTCTGATCACAGAGCTTATACACAAACTCCTCTGCTGTCATTCTGTAGGGGTTTTTGTTTGGGTGGAGAATTGGAGCCTGATTGTCCTTTAATTCTATCGACTTCGTCGGCCAGTTAATTTGTGATTAACAGTAATTAGGAAAGGAAAAAGTGGACTTTTTATAGCCGGGGACAATAGAACTCGGAGAATAATGGAATCGTTACTTTTTCTCGCTGCACGTCCTCCACATGTAGTCCTGCAAAACATTTCAATTAAGTTTTTTTTTTTTTTTTTTTTACACATTATAACTCCATGATTTTATCACAATTAACCTTTTATCAATTAAGATGAAATGATCATAAGATTTCAAGTTAAAATGCGTAGAAATGACCAAAATCCGTCACGCTGTCTTTTTTCCCAACCTAAAATAGAATCTAAATAAAACTCATCTCTTCACTTGGTAAAAGATTAAATGATCCTGCAGCCACCGTCCAGACCAGCGGTGTCAAACATAAGGCTCGTGGGCCAGAACATGAAACGCGAGGAACCTCCTCGTCATCAATCGAGCCTCAAAGACGAGCTGTCAGGGGGAGTTTGTAAAAACTCCCATAATGCAACAGCTATAGGAGAAGTTCTTTGGGTTGGAGGGAGTTCACTGTATTTTGCAGCAGAGGGTTTCATTAAAATTGGCCTTTTGTAGAGTTTGTAGTCATTTTTGGTGTTTTTTTTTCTCTTTTTTTAATTTTGTGACAATAGAGACATTTTCATCACGTATTCTCTGCGCCACAACGAAAAAAAAAAACTTAAATTTAAAGGTTATTAAGGCTTTATTTTACCCGTCCCCACGTAGTCCGCTGAACTTTTCCAGGTGATAACCAGTTGGTAGAGTTACTTAGCCATAGACAAGATGTGCTCACACGGCAACTATAACGTGTTTTCGGAGGAACGGCCACTATTTTTAGCATCAGTGAGCGTTGGCGCGTGAGACGACACGCAGAATGTGAGAAGCATGTGACGGAGTGCTTTATGTTCCAGACACAGTCCTCTGACCTCTCACAACCCCAATTAGTATTCCTGCAGAATTTATTAGCACGCCTGGCATCACTTCTTGTTGATTACCTCTCTTCTCATTAAAGTGAGAGCAGATTTATGGACGGATCGGACTGATGCATGAGGAGGGAGCCGGGGAAATCTTGATCACAGTGGTGATAAATCCACACGCGTTTCAGCGTAATTTGGTGGCTTTTTAAAGAGCTCTCAGAGATTGATGATGAATATTCACAAGCGGAGGTAAACTTGTGGTGTTTCTCCTCCTGCGGAGGGAAATAATGCGCGGAGAAACCCGATGAGAGCAACACAATAAAAACATTTTCAATAACGTGATGATTCCGTGTGAGATAAGAGTGTGACGTGGAGGAGAAAACTGGAGCAAAGCGCTTTACCGCCACCTGCTGGATGGAAGAGAACGGACAAGCAGGAAGTGATGAGCGTATCGGCTCCTGAAGGAGAGTCGATTCTTATGACTCGGTTCATTTAAAAGAGTCGACGCCCAAGTGACTCCTCGGGTCTTTGGTTTCTTGACCTCTTGAGGAACCAACTGTTTTGAGTTGATGTTCTGTTATTATACGTATCAAAGACACCAGATGGACAATATGTCGTGATATTCTTATTTGGTGGATGATCATGAACGGAATGAGCAGAAGAAGTCCTACATCGTTGTTGTTTTGGTCCTACAAACACAGACAAAAGGTAGGAAATACTGCATAACTGATTGGTTTTTTTAAACAGCATCATTGCTTATTACTTCCGGGGTTGTATTTTTTTTTTATCATAGAATAAACATAATATTAATTTTGTAAATGAAGCAAGCTTTCAAATAAGATATATTATACTTATAGTAAAAAAATGTGAAAACCTCTGGAATACTGGGTTACAAAAATCCAACACAAACCCTTCCCTTTAGGGAGGACGGTCCTC
This sequence comes from Lipophrys pholis, assembly GCF_963383615.2. Lineage (NCBI taxonomy): Eukaryota > Metazoa > Chordata > Actinopteri > Blenniiformes > Blenniidae > Lipophrys > Lipophrys pholis. The sequence goes on along the minus strand of NC_137639.1, from coordinate 6,069,308 downwards.
AAGGGGTTACATTCATTGACAAGATACCAGAACTAAATTAGAATGAGGTTGTTTTTTTTCCGTTATGTGGTTTAATATACTCATTATGGAACAGAGTGCTAATATAAATTTATGTTTTACTCCAAAGCTTCCAGCTCACATGTTTGGAGAAACTTTCAGCATGATTGTACTATCACATTATTTCAAAAAGTCTCGGACACACAATTTATTCATTCATTTCTTTTATTTGCTGACTGTATTTTAGTTGCTATTGGTGTCTTATTCATCTCCGGCACAAGCTTGCACCTTCTTTCCGTATTACAGTTGTAGTATATCTACTTTGTGTTGAATTCTACCAAACCAATATTTCTAAAATAGCTTCATGCTTAGTTTTCTGCCGTCATTTCACCTTTTAGTTCTGTTTGGTTGTTGTTCTTTCTGTCTGTTGAAAAGAAATAAATACAATGGTGTTTGCTTCGTAAACAACAGGTATCACATCCACTGTGCACCTCGCATTGGGACAATATGTAGAAGAAGAAGAAGAAAACACGATTGTGGTATTTCATGTGAGATAAAGTCTGAAGCAGAAGAGAAAACTGAAGCAAAGCGCTTCACCGCCACCTGCTGGATGGAAAAGAGAAGACAGTGGTGGGAGTATTGGCTCTCGTGACTCTACACTCAAAAATGCTGAAAAGGAAGAGTGGAATCGCTGGAATCAGGTATATAAACAACTGAAAATTAAATGTTTACCATCCTGAGTCCTAACTGAAACTTCATAAATGCAACATTAGATCACGTTTCTGTTTCGTGGTGCACCATAAATAAATATGAACGTTTAAGAGCAGAGTGAGACTCGTTTTAAAAGTTCAATGTGTTTTTGTGTCTCCAGGTAAATTTTGTTTTGGTGGGTTCTCTAAAAAGAGTCCGTTCTTATGGCTCGGTTATTAAAAAGAGTCGACTCCCAACTAGGTAACGCCTCAAGGTTTTTGGTTTCTTAAATGATGATTACCAAAAATCTGTTGAGTCTTTTGAGTAAAAGGAATTTTATGCTATTTGGTTTAAATTACTCATCGTGGAACAGAGTGCTAAAAACATTGTAGGAGTTCACCTCATGTGAGATAAGGCTGGTGGGGAAACAAGAAAAGACAGTTTGCAGAGGTTACAATTCCAGGGGTGTTTCCGAATGGTCCCTCCTTTCCTATCCACTTTACCTTAACCCCGTGGATGACGTCACGGGGTTAAGGTAAAGGTGTTAGGAGGCTTCCTAAAGGAGCTAGTGAAAGGCGATCACGTTGTTGTGACAGTCGGACTGCACTTCCACAAGGTGACGTAATAATAATCCAACGGTGGAGCAGATTAGTGACGTCTGCCGTGGTGAAAAAACAAAAAACAAATAAAACAATGGACTACAAATACTGCATTTCTAACACTTTCCCCTTCTAACCACTGATATAATCTCAAATATCAGAAGGTTTGAATGTAAATGAAAGGAAAAGAGGCTCCAGGCTACGAGGAACTAAAGCTAAACGGCTGCCAGGTGAATAAAGAACCAATCAAACTGAGAATAAGTTTACACAAAGTTTACTGTGTTGGTTTTACAACATCCACAGAACATTCATAGTTGGGATCTGGTTTAGATTATTTAAAGTTGTTCAGGGCAGATTATTGCTTTGGTAACTTAACATGATCTGCATTGAGTCATGGAGAGTTTTCCTGAACGCTGCAATGAACTGGTCCCTTTAAATGTTGTCACCACAAGGAATTGTGGGGCAGGATGATCTGGTCTCCTTTGGTAAAGGAAGCGTCAGTGTTTCTTAGGCCCCGTTTACACGACAACGTTTCACGTGACAATACCTAATCCGTTAAAAAAAAAAAAAGAGTGCGTTTACACTGCAGCAGAGGACACAGAGACGACGATGTAGTTAGTCTGCCGGGCCACTGGAGGGCGCTGTTGCTTGATTTTGTTATAAAACTACACAGACGTGTGCAGAGAACAAAACCATATCAACGTGAAGAAAATGGAGAGAACCAGACATCCGCATGGACTGATGACACATCGGATGATATCAGGGAGAGTCTCAACTATTAAACTATTTTTTTAAACTATTAGACCGCGGGTCGTACCACTACGCGGCCGCCATGTTTGTTTACAACTGAATGAGCAGGAGGGAGGGGGAGAGATGAGCATGCGCAGTAACAGGCTCTGTAGCCTCCATCAGTCTCTGCAGGAGGGATGAGCGCCGTGAAAGAATCTTTCTACCTTGGAAGCCGGATTAAAAACTTTGCGGATACAGTGCATCCGCAAACTGGTGCCGTGTAAACGGACCCAGAAAGTTTTGCAGATACACTCGAATTCGTTGTGGTGTAAACGGGAGGTTCTAAAGGAGGTTCTAAAGGAGGTTCTAAAGGAAGCATTGAGCCTCATTTCCTCAGATTATTGAGAATTCAAACGTTCCTTATCGTGGCCGCCACTTAAACGCTCCGGGGGTTTAAAGAAAAGTGGATCAGAAAGGAGATAGGAGGGAGCGTTCGGACGCACCCCGGGTTTTTCAGGCGGGTCGGTTCTTCTCACTCGGTTCACTAAAAAGAGTCGACTCCCAAGCGACTCCTCCGATATTTGGTTCACTGAATGAATTGATCAGCAAAGATCATTTAAAACCATGAATGAGGATAAGGTCCTTGAGCTGAATGAGACTGACTGAGTCCCAACGGGAAATGATTTTTAACTCTTTAACTTCCAGATCGGATGTTTGGTGGGGAAACTCTTGTTCCTCTATTTTCAGTGAAGAACCGTTGTAACGTCACGCAGCCACACCGAACCGCCTCCAGCAGTGAACCTTCAGCCAGCCTGGGTTTGTTTTGTAAACCTCAAAACCTCTAATGACCCGAGACAGCGTGAAATATCTGCACAACACACACGTCCAGTGACTGGGGTGTGTGTGTGTGTGTGTGTGTGTGTGTGTGTGTGTGTGTGTGTGTGTGTGTGTGTGTGTGTGTGTGTGTGTGTGTGTGTGTGTGTGTGTGTGTGTGTGTGTGTGTGTGTGTGTGTGTGTGTGTGTGTTACAGGAGGAAGTGCGGTGATGCAAGAGGAGGAAGTGTTAGACAGGCGACCCGTCAGGCTGCGTGAAGCAGTAAAGACCTCCTCTTCCACAACCTACTGAGTATTTAGGTGTCTGGTTTCTTCTTCTGAACTCCTCCTACACTCCTGCAACTACTTCAGTGTATTTACCCTGTTGAAGGACCTTTCTTCTCTTCTCCCAGTTCTTCCTCATGTGCAGCTTCTTCCTGTTCTTCATTAAAACGAGACGCATAAATCAAGCTGAGTCAGGCCTTCTCACGCCGCCCGTCTCACTCTCAGCAGCTCCTTTTCAGTCCGGCCTCCTCGGCACCGAGCAAATCAAACCTTCTCGGTTGCACTTTTTAACACTTTCATTTGCACTCCGGGGCAATAAGAGGGAATTCTGCCACACTTGTTCTTCATGTTGTATTGAGCTTTTACAGTTTTTTCTTCTTTTTTTTGCCATAAATGTTTTACAAAATGTTGATGTCAGTTAATACTGAGGTGGACTATGGAAGGGACAAATATGTCTGATGGTTTGGCTTCAGGTGCCATGAGGCCGCATCACCTCATCATGAGCATCATCACCATCAACGTCTATTTAATTTATTCGATACCTTTTAGAACTTAGAACATCTCAGATGAAGTTTGGTGTGAGCCCGAGGCTCACTGTCGACTCGTGTCTCCTCCATTTCGTCTGCTTTTCACTAAACGTCCAGCAACTTTGACCGGCACATTTTTGTTTTAGTCGATTTGTTGCAGAAACGATTTGCCTGAAAAGTTAAGAGAAAGTCGTGGCACACTAATCCAGAGGAGTCAAGCTGGAGCTTAAGACTGTAACAGTTTCAAGGGTGAAAATCCCACAGTAGAAAAAGATGAAAAAAATAATAATTATTTTAAAAAAACAGGCACCTTGTGTAGTAATCTAGCTGACCGGTTTAACCTCGAGTTCTTCAGTGCACATTCGTCTTTACAAAACAAGCTCTTTTTGTGTTTTGCGTCTCCAAAATATGCATCAAATTGCAAATCGCATGAATTAAAGACATTTCAACGAGCAGTACCACAACCTGCTGACATACTTCTGTCACCACGTACAGGTATGTATTCAACCTTTAAAATGAGGATCACAGCTCATACACTTTTATTTATTTATTTATTTGTTTGTTTGTTTGTTTGTATGTTTATTTGTTTGTTTGTTTATTGCTTAATGCTGTTGAATCTATTTCACCACCTCTTCTAAAGGATAAAGAAAAGTCTTCTTCCTCCTGTCTTGGTAACAGTACCATGTGTCCCTGTAGCCGATAGAGTCTGAGGCCCCGACAGTGAAGAAAGTCTGCTTCACTTTCCTGCTCCACTTTTTAATGAATGGAGGCGATTCAGGGATTTTCTTTGTTGTTGGACACCGACTGTTGAAAGATATGATATAAGACCTTTAACCATCTTAACTATTTAAATCTTGTAGCAGTTTTGAATCTCGTGGTCATTCTGTCTATTCAAGGTTTTGTTTACCTTTTTAGCTTTTTCACCCTTTGAAGCCAGTTTGAGCTGTTTTGTCTCTTCCAGCCATTTCTACGACTTCTTGGGTCTTCATCATAACTGTTTGTGTTGTTTCTCCCCACATATCAAGCGCACAGGTACACTGTGTCACTGGCAGTGGAAGCAATGAGTCCGAAACTCCACGTTTCTCACCTGAACTACAGGACGCGTGCAGGCGGGTCGGGACGTATTTAATACTCTTCAGTTTTGATCAAAGCCAAGAATGCTCTCATAGGAATCAAATATATATTTAGAATGTATTAATACCCCATCAGACGTCAATAAATTCATGATTAATTCTTAATAAATGTTTTAGGCGGTATAAAGAGTGTATTATTAAGGTAACACAGATTTTTGGTTGAAAAACATTTGTATTCTCCCAAATCTGTCAAATCTAAACACCACTGAACAGTTTTCCTTGATTTGATGCACAGTATGGTTACTGTGCTCTAAAAAATAATAAAAATAAAAAATGTTGGACATGTATTAAAAGAAAGACCCATTTTTTTTATGTATTTTTCGTGACTTTAGGGTAAAATCAGATTTTTCTTCTTACACAGGCCAAATGTCACATTTGCCATGTTGAACTGAACAATAAGTGTCTTTTTGAATGATAATTTGTAAATGAGACTAAAATGTATAGAATGTTGTGAAAGCCGCAGGAAGCCACCTCCAGCTGGAAGGAGGCGACCACGGAGGAATATCTTTATCTGAAACCATGAGGATACTTCTTCACGTAGATGTGGTGTCACAACACATGTATGATCAGGGGCCACATACCGCCTGATTTCGTCTATACTGGGTCGGACCGGTAAAATAGTGCCACAATAACCTTAAAATGTAAAGTGTCCTATGTTGCGGTGCAGATTATACCTGATTGGAGAATTATTCTATATTTTCACATTGAGAGCTCCTGAATCAAATTAAATGTTATTATTAGCAAAAAATCGCCACATTGTTCATGTTTTTGGCCATTATTACATTGGTTGTGTCGAGCACCATGGCCAGCAGAGCTAACAATTGTTACCTCACAAAATTGGTGTTTCACAGTGGAAAAAAGATGGTTGATGAAAAAAATATAGTTTTTATCTACTTATTTACTGAGGTCGGAATCTAGAAAAATGTCAAGATTTCCAGACAAAGGCTGAGAAACACTCTGAGAAAGTCTCGTAGGGCAGCAGTACCTCATACAAATCATGTTATTAACAGCTTGCTATCAGGAGATAAATTACGTCTCAGGCCTCAATAGTAATGCAAATCTTCCATGTGGCCTTTTGGCAAAATGGGTGGCCCGGTCCAGTCCTGATCTAGAGAAAGGAGTTTTTCAGATTTCAAGCTGATAAAAACGTATTTAAATTCAACAATGTGCCAGAAGAGGGCTTCAAACTGGAGAAAGGCTCCTGTCTGGGATCAGAGGTCAAGTTTAGGCATAAATCAAATAAATTGTGTTTCCTCTTAGTGGCCACTAGATGGAGGCAGAGTGTTGTGAAAATGTATAACTTTGTCTCATACAGTTTCGTCAGAGTGTTTCAAAAGGGTGACGTCTCACTCTCCCCTTTTTATGGATTCCACAAATGTGCATCGATACGCCTCCTAAAACACACACATACTTTATTAAACAAATAAAAATGTATCAAGCGAGTCATATTTCTTAGTTAAATGGTATATGGTGAAAGTTTATGATTTATCTGCTGCTTAGTGTTTTGTAGTCGTTATATCCAGGTCGTGGAGTGTTTTCGGTGCGATGCGGCGCATCTTCGTTCCGCTGCCTTTTCCTCAACACTGACACTTGTTGGGGCTCCATGTGTTACTGTGAGTCGGTCTGCTCCGCTCCGTAGCCTCGGCACGTGAAGGACCCCCCGTGGAGACTCCCCCCCGCCCCCTTAAAGAAGTTCAGACCCCCGGTGTGAGGTAAGCTGGACGGTCTTAGCTGGCAGTTTCGTCTTGTTTTCACACAGTGGACACAGCTGCTGCTGCTGCTGCTGCTGCTGCTGCTGCTGCTGGTTACACTGTGTTTGACTGGATGGAGAGAGTGTGAGTGTGTGTGTGAGAGTGTGTGTGACAGCAGGGGGGTGACAGGGTCTCACACCGGAAGTTCTACTCCTCATTTAGTATCAGGGCTATTTAGTGTATCCACACATATATAGCATTTAGCAGGCTAAGCTAACAGCTCAGTGCAGTTCTCCATGTGTGAAGGTTCTGCTGGATGTGGAGGTCTCAGGTTCCTCTGGATCTGGAGGTCTCAGGTTCTTCTGGATCTGGAGGTCTCAGGTTCCTCTGGATCTGGAGGTCTCAGGTTCCTCTGGATCTGGAGGTCTCAGGTTCTTCTGGATCTGGAGGTCTCAGGTTCCTCTGGATCTGGAGGTCTCAGGTTCCTCTGGATCTGGAGGTCTCACGTTCCTCTGGATGTGGAGGTCTCAGGTTCCTCTGGATCTGGAGGTCTCAGGTTCCTCTGGATGTGGAGGTCTCAGGTTCTTCTGGATGTGGAGGTCTCAGGTTCCTCTGGATCTGGAGGTCTCAGGTTCCTCTGGATCTGGAGGTCTCAGGTTCTTCTGGATGTGGAGGTCTCAGGTTCCTCTGGATGTGGAGGTCTCAGGTTCCTCTGGATGTGGAGGTCTCAGGTTCCTCTGGATGTGGAGGTCTCAGGTTCTTCTGGATGTGGAGGTCTCAGGTTCCTCTGGATCTGGAGGTCTCAGGTTCTTCTGGATGTGGAGGTCTCAGGTTCCTCTGGATGTGGAGGTCTCAGGTTCTTCTGGATGTGGAGGTCTCAGGTTCCTCTGGATGTGGAGGTCTCAGGTTCCTCTGGATGTGGAGGTCTCAGGTTCTTCTGGATGTGGAGGTCTCAGGTTCCTCTGGATGTGGAGGTCTCAGGTTCCTCTGGATGTGGAGGTCTGCACTCTGTGAGGAACCTATAGCTCCAGGAGGAATCACACACACACACACACACACACACACACACACACACACACACACACACACACACACACACACACACACACACACACACACACACACACACACACACACAGGGAGAACATACGAACTCCACACAGAAAGGAGCGGCTGGTGTTTGAGGTGAGAGAGTGAACCTCTGCTCCACCTTGCTGCTCCGTCCTCTGGTCAGCAGGTAGAAGATGAATAAAGCTCCGTCGTTCAAGATGGTCTAATTATCACACGTTCCTGTCGTATTTCATCTTCTGTCTGGATTCAGTATGAACACCCACCATGGGCACAGAATCATGTTTATTACACGTTCATATCTTCAATCTGTCGCGCTGCAGTCGGTGCAGTGAGGAAGACTCAGGCACGTCCTGGCAGCTCCTCCTCATGTGAAGAATTACTATTTATTTATTTGTTGCATGGTTTTTCAATTCAAGCGGCTCATTCTCCGAGGATTATTTGGATTGGGAAAGTAGATCCCTGCATGGAACCGATGGAAAACAGCAAAGTCCCCTTTGGTTTCCATCTCTGACATCATGAGATGTTTTGAGGCTCGTGGCTTCACGTATCTTCATCTCCTCAGGAATGAAGCTCCAGACCAGGATGTGCATCCCTGAACGTGCCAGGATGTGCATAACAAAGCTTCTTAATTTACTTTTGGAAAAAACGGGAAACTCTTGATTTGAAAGGTCATTAAAGCCCATCAGAGAGGACACGCCCACTCCCACCAACAAATAAAAGCCCTCGGCCTCTTTATCTGCAATGTTTCAGTAAAGTTACAGTTTTTATTTATTTTAATAAAGGAGTGGCTGCCGTCCACAGAACGAGAACATGACGGCAGAACGGTGAAGCTGAAAACAGACGGATGTTCTTCTGCAGTTTCTTCCTGTTAAAAGGAAGGTCTTTGCTCGTGTGGAATTGTTGTTCTTTCTCCGTAAAAGTGTCCTGAAATGTCTTTTATTTGACGCTGGAGAGATAAACTTGAACTGAATGGAAATGAAGCAAGGGTTTATTTCCTCTTCACGTCCTCGAGCCGTCAATATTTATGATGCAATCTTTTATTTACTCCTGATCCCTTCGAGGTCAAACTGGCCTGCATGGGGTTCCTGGACCAAGATAAATGTGGAGATGATCCATGATGAAGACGACAGAGATGAGCGGTCCTGGTCCTAAAGGTCTTCAGTCCTCAGCGGCGGCTCATGGCCAGACTGTCTGCACGGCGTTATGATGATGATGATACTTTCATTAGAGTCTCCGTCCCTGATCGACGATCTATTGAAATGTCCTCGTCAAGCTAATCATTCATGTAAATGGAGTGTTTTTATCAGTCTGCTTTCAGTATGAAGTATTATCACAGAGCTCTGAAGAGGTACATATTCTTGCTCAGATGATTTTTAAAGACAGTTGCTTTATTATAAATTCGAATTTTTTTTCCAAACTGTGAAAAATTCAACTTTAAACGTTTCTGGCGCGTTCAGGGTCATTTTCCGTGATATAATTGCTGACCACACGGTTTCATTGACGTCACTGAGTTAGATTATTTCCATTTTTCTGATAAGCTTCAGGGTTTTTCATTATTCCACATAACATTAGATAATCACTTTCAATAATATAGCTTCGACCAGTAGGGAATTAAAAGATGTAATCATGTATTTATTCAATAACAGTTGAATGTTAGCAACCATTTTGATTATAGTGTAACATTATATACAAACAGCTGTTATATATACGTGTATATGATTTGGTATGTACAGTGGGGCAAAAAAGTATTTAGTCAGCCACCGATTGTGCAAGTTCTCCCACTTAAAATGATGACAGAGGTCTGTAATTTTCATCATAGGTATACTTCAACTGTGAGAGACAGAATGTGAAAAAAAAATCCAGGAATTCACATTGTAGGAATTTTAAAGAATTTATTTGTAAATTATGGTGGAAAATAAGTATTTGGTCACTTCAAACAAGAAAGATCTCTGGCTCTCACAGACCTGTAACTTCTTCTTTAAGAAGCTCTTCTGTCCTCCACTCGTTACCTGTATTAATGGCTCCTCTTTGAACTCGTTATCTGTATAAAAGACACCTGTCCACAACCTCAAACAGTCAGACTCCAAACTCCACTATGGCCAAGACCAAAGAGCTGTCGAAGGACACCAGGAAAAGGATTGTAGACCTGCACCAGACTGGGAAGAGTGAATCTACAATAGGCAAGCAGCTTGGTGTGAAAAAATCAACTGTGGGAGCAATTATCAGAAAATGGAAGACATACAAGACCACTGATAATCTCCCTCGATCTGGGGCTCCACGCAAGATCTCATCCCCTGGGGTCAAAATGATCATGAGAACGGTGAGCAAAAATCCCAGAACCACACGGGGGGACCTGGTGAATGACCTGCAGAGAGCTGGGACCAAAGTAACAAAGGTTACCATCAGTAACACACTACGCCGACAGGGAATCAAATCCTGCAGTGCCAGACGTGTCCCCCTGCTTAAGCCAGTGCATGTCCAGGCCCGTCTGAAGTTTGCCAGAGAGCACATGGATGATACAGCAGAGGATTGGGAGAATGTCATGTGGTCAGATGAAACCAAAATAGAACTTTTTGGTATAAACACAACTCGTCGTGTTTGGAGGAAGAAGAATACTGAGTTGCATCCCAAGAACACCATACCTACTGTGAAGCATGGCGGTGGAAACATCATGCTTTGGGGCTGTTTTTCTGCTAAGGGGACAGGTCGACTGATCCGTGTTAAGGAAAGAATGAATGGGGCCATGTATCGTGAGATTTTGAGCCAAAACCTCCTTCCATCAGTGAGAGCTTTGAAGATGAAACGTAGCTGGGTCTTCCAGCATGACAATGATCCCAAACACACCGCCCGGGCAACGAAGGAGTGGCTCCGTAAGAAGCATTTGAAAGTCCTGGAGTGGCCTAGCCAGTCTCCAGACCTCAACCCCATAGAAAATCTGTGGAGGGAGTTGAAAGTCCGTGTTGCTCGGCGACAGCCCCAAAACATGACTGCTCTAGAGGAGCTCTGCATGGAGGAATGGGCCAAAATACCAGCTACTGTGTGTGCAAACCTGGTAAAGACCTATAGTAATCGTTTGACCTCTGTTATTGCCAACAAAGGTTATATTACAAAGTATTGAGTTGAATTTTTGTTATTGACCAAATACTTATTTTCCACCATAATTTACGAATAAATTCCTTAAAAATCCTACAATGTGAATTCCTGGATTTTTTTTGGATTTTCCTGGTGTCCTTCGACAGCTCTTTGGTCTTGGCCATAGTGGAGTTTGGAGTCTGACTGTTTGAGGTTGTGGACAGGTGTCTTTTATACAGATAACGAGTTCAAAGAGGAGCCATTAATACAGGTAACGAGTGGAGGACAGAAGAGCTTCTTAAAGAAGAAGTTACAGGTCTGTGAGAGCCAGAGATCTTTCTTGTTTGAAGTGACCAAATACTTATTTTCCACCATAATTTACAAATAAATTCTTTAAAATTCCTACAATGTGAATTCCTGGATTTTTTTTTCACATTCTGTTTCTCACAGTTGAAGTGTACCTATGATGAAAATTACAGACCTCTGTCATCATTTTAAGTGGGAGAACTTGCACAATCGGTGGCTGACTAAATACTTTTTTGCCCCACTGTATATGACGTATGGTGATGCAGCACTTCTAAGGCTCCGTTTACACGACAACGAATTCGAGTGTATCCGCAAAACTTTCTTCACTTTTGGGGGGTCCGTTTACACGGCACCAGGTTGCGGATGAACTGTATCCGCCAAGTTTTTAATCCGGCTCCCAAAGTGGAAAGATTCTTTCAACGCTCCTATTCCCTCCTGCAGAGACTGCTGGAGGCTACAGAGCCTGTTACTGCTCATCTCTCCCTCCCTCCTGCTCATCCAGTTGTAAACAAACATGGCGGCCCGTGGTGTTATGACTCTCGGTCCATATTCTAGTTTTATCGTCCAGATCAGTAGTTTAATAGTTGAGACTCACCCCTGATATCATCCGATGTGTCATTAGTCCATGCGGATGTCAGGTTCTCTCCATTTTCCTCACGTTTATAGTGTTTTGTTCTCTGCACACGTCTGTGTATTTTCATAACAAAATCCCGCAACAGCGCCCTCCAGTGGCCCGGCAGACTAACTACATCATTGTCTCTGTGTCCGCTGCTGCAGTGTAAACACACCCACTTTTTTTAGCGGATTAGGTGTTGTCACGTGAAACGTTGTCGTGTAAACAGGGTGTAAACTAAGTGCATGGCTCTATTCATTCCTCCAGCTGACTCAACTCTCACATTCACCCCCTTTTTGCAGTTTAGAGAGACCAGTTGGCCTGAAATGCCTGTTTTTGGGACTGTGAGATTAAACCAGGGTCTCCAAAGGAAAAACTAAACATTTACATGCAACTAAAACACCGTAAAGTCTGGAGCTTTTTGGGGAAAGTTTAAATTACCAATTTGATTGCATGACTGAGGTTATTTACCATTAGCAGGCAGTGTAATCATTCCCCCAGCAGGTCTCTGGGAATTCGCATGGCTGTGATTTGAATTTTGTGTTGTTAAAGAAGTGTGAAACATCTGAAAGCAGCAGGAAGGAGGTGTTGTATTGTGCAGATCAATAGATGGACAGCAGCAGCAGCAGCAGCAGCAGCAGCAGCAGCGTCCTCTCTAACTCTGTATGTGCTAAGTAGATTTCTCACCTCTCCTTGTCACTGTGCCGGGCGTACGCAGTGAGTGAGGAGACAACATCTGGGACAGGCGGCTCGTCACCAGGCCGGGTGGCGGCACAGATGTGCGCTCAAAGAAGAAGGAATGGAGCTGCTCCTGCTGCCGACGCTTCCTCAAGGAGTTTTGTCGTTCCTTCTTTTTTGCGATTAATTTAGTAGAACATGAATGAAAAGAGTGGGAGGGATTTGTCATTTCAGTGTTGAGTCATATTATTTCCTGGAAGGTTTTGGATGTGACGTCCAGACTTCCCGTGAAGCCTGTAGTAACCCAGAAACTCTCAGAGTTGCTCCCAGAGGTCAGATCAGTGACTTGATGTGTGAGTTGGGAAGCAGTTAACATGAGGTCTACCATTTTGGATGGCGTGTACCAGGGCTGTCAAACATGAGGCCCGTGGGCTAAAGCCGGCCCATAAGAGGTTCCAATACAGCCCAACAAACCACCAAGGAAGTGGTAAACATGTCAAAAGAAAACCTATGAAAGCTTCCTCGTTGCTATCAAACAAGCCTCAAAGCCGCGCTGTCAAGGGGTAAGTTTGTAAAAACACCCATAATGCAACAGCTGTAGGTGAAGACTTCTGGACATTTCACGATATTTGTTATTAAAATTGGCTTCATGTGGAGACTGTCGTCATTTTCGCTCATAATTGTTTGGTTTTGTGAAAATAATGACATTCAGATCACGTATATTCTGTGCTACAACTAAGATTCTGGTTATTCTGGGGTTCTTTTGCCGGTCCAGCCCACTCGAGGTGAAATTGAGGTAAATGTGGCTCCTGGATCCTCCTTTAACTTCTTCTGATCAGTTGTGGACGAACCTGAACAAACTACACCAAGAATCTTACTCTTGCTTGTAAAACCCCCACCACAAAGCTGAGCTGTGTTCTTATCGCTTCGTGTCATTACCTTTTCTACATTTAAATCAGACAATATTCAGATTTTTACTCTGATTTCTGCACTTCCGTCCTCAGGTGCTTCTAACTGTCGACTGCAGCGTCTGGCCGCTCAGCAGGAGGGTCCCGGCTGTCTGAAAGCTCCCATCTGGACCGGTGAGTGACTCGGACCGCCTCCACACAGCTCGCTGTACACACAGGAGTTAATTCAAATAGATTGGACAATATGTTTCAATGAATTCTTAAAGTATCTTATTCTCCTGTGGCATTTTTACCACATTTGAGTAGGATTGTTGCACTATTGTTTGTCTGTGCACTTTTTACTTCAAGTCTTCTGAAGGAAAATGCTCCTAAAGCAATACTTGTCAATGAAAAATGGAGTGTATGAATAATTTCTGCACAAGTCAGGTATTTCGATGTTATTCTTTTTTCAGAATGAGCTGCTACTGTGACATTCTTGTGTTTGGATGACTCAGCTCGAAGTGGTGTTTCAACATCAAGTCCTTTTTCTCTTTACTTTTATGTGCATAATCACTGCCAGCCTGAAACACTTGTGACCTGCGCTTTTTGAACGTCTCTGTTTACATTGCACTCAATACTCCCAACAAAGGATCTCACTTTTAATCCGTTCTAGAATGGAAATGTGTTTTCATTCATGTTTTCAGCATGGCGGAGGTGCTGGTGATGTCAGTGTTTCCAGGCTGGAGAGACGCTGGAGATGTGTCGAGAGTAAATGTAAAAGATGAGGTTCCGTCAGTGACGGATTTCTTCACTCTGAATGTGAAAGTGACAGAACGGTCATAAACAGCCCCGTCACATGAGTTGTGCTGTCATCACACACTTCATGGTAAAGATGTCAAACTTATTTTCTTATATCGGCCACGTGCAGTCCTGTTTCATCCCAATAAGTCCGGGGCAACAAAAAGATCCAAGGCCCCATTTACACGACGTTTCAAAGGAAAATGCATCGTTTTTGCTTAAAGGGGACATATCATGCTAAATCCACTTTTTTAGCCCTTAAATGCATGTTGTTGTATATTTAGAGTGTTTAGAAGTACAGAAAAGTTCAAAGTAGTCTCTTCAGGTGCTCCGTTGATATCTTTATATTCTGTTTTGGTCATATTTTGCGATCGGTTTCGATTTTTCTATTCTCTATTACGTTTTTTGAACAATGACGTCACAGTATTCTCAGCGGAACTGCCAAATTAGGACATCGACATTTCGAGCAATCCGCCATTTTTGTTTCTCGCTGCGATTTTGTAGTCCAACCGAAGTTACGAGAGGATAAGTCGAAATGTTCGGTTGTTGGATGTAGTAACCCACAAGCTTCGTTACACCGTCTCCCAGCATCAGAACCTTTTCGAAGTGCCTGGTTGAGTTTTATTTTTCACAGAAATGTACCCACATCTGTGGGTAAGGCCATTTTTGTGTGCGCGAATCACTTTAAGGACGACTGCTTCAGCAACCTCCGCCAGTATAAAGAAGGATTTGCCGAAAGACTTGGTCTGATTGAGCGGTCAGTTCCTTCTATCTATGGAGACGACGAACAGAGCACTTCGGTAAGCTGTATATAACGCTAAAAAGTGTGATGATAAGACGTCCCTGTCATTGTTTTGTTAGCATTAGCAGTTGCACCGTCTTCATATGTTAGCGCTGTGTGCTCGTTTTAGATTATAATGTAACTTCTGTGTTAAATAGTCGTTGTAATACAGGCAGTATTGTAGTAGTGGGCATGGATGGAGAAGTTAGTGTAAATATAGTAACACACCATTGCGTTACATCCATATGAAGACGTTGTTCTGTAGGTGCATCATCGTCATTTTCATCTCGCTCCGCCGGGTCCGACTCTGGCTCCAACATGTATGGCTGGATGGACAAATCTTCCGTTGTTGACATTTTGTAAATAATGTGTGAATATAAAGTTTCTGCGCCGCTAGATAATTGTATCTGTTCTATCAAACTACAAAGATGGCCGAACAGGGTGGAGTTGAACCGAGTGTCACCTCTGCAACCTGGAGAGGAGGCGGGGTATGAAGTGTCTCATTTGCATTTGAAGAGACCGCCCCAAAACGAGTTGCTCTCAGAAGCACATCAGAAAAGGGGTTGAAAAGGGGCCTGTGGAGCTATAATAATGAGGAATTCAGACCCAAGCATTGCAGTTTCGCGTTGTATAGACCACAACTGTATGATTTATATGTAAAAAGGAAGGATTTAAAAGCATGATATGTCTCCTTTAAGAGATGTTTCGCGTTTTCATGCCAACATTTTGGAAACAATGTCCGTTTGCACGGCAACGGCAGAAAACAATGAACATGATGTAGTGAGCATGTCAAGCCATGGGGTGGCGCTGCTGGTTGTTTTTGTATTGAAGCCACACACGGGCATGCAGAGAACAACACACTATAAACATTAACAATGAGAGAACACGGACATTCGTATAAACAGACGACCAAGTTGGATTGTTATTACAGTGACTGCCAACTCTCAAGTTATCAAGTCCCAGGACAAGATGGACTGAGAGTCTTGATACTCTGGAGGAAACTTACATGTGCAGAAGAACTATTTACGACGGCTGTGATGCGCAGTAGTACTCCTCATTGTTAATGTTTCATAGCGTATTGTTCTCTTCATACGTGTGTGTGGTTTCATTGTAAAAACAAACAGCAGCACCCACTAGTGGCACAACAGGCGAACTACATCGCTTTCAGCAGTTCTCTGCAAATATAATTTTTTTGAAAATTGTGTAAATTCGAAACTTTTCTGACATGAAAATGCAAAACAACCTATGTGTTTTCACGTGAAACGTTGTGTAAAGTTGTTTAAGAATCGACCCTCAACTAAGCCACATGTAAAAAAGCTTGTACACATACCATCATAGCTGTGTTGTTCAGCCAGGACTCTCAATGTTATTTTGCGACGATGCGAGGTCATAGCCGGCCCTCCGCTGGGCCGTTTCTCGCCCCAAAGTCCATATTTTTGCCACCCTCTCGATGGTGACACTCCACACTTGTCAGTGCAAAGTGGTCTGGGCAGTGGAGTGGTTGGCGCGGTGGTCTCAGAGCGTGGACCCGCTGGTCAGACAGAGGATCTGCTGGTGTGAACGAGAGCGCTGTGCCAGGCAGTCCGGAATAGAATAGAAGATATTTTATTAATCCCGAAGGGAAATTCATCCAGGGGGAATGCAGAGTCACAAATGCTTTTATTTGAAACTATGAGGGATTTCTCTCTGCAGATAAAAATACGTACATGTACTACATTCAAGCTAATATGATGTGTAGAATAACATGCAAAAATCAAGGAAGAAATTTAGATATTAATCAAATATTAAAAAAGTATATACACTCTACTTATTGTTAGGGATGCTTCACTTTTGGGTGAAATTTATGGAAAATGTAAAAGTTTACGTTTCAGTGATATATGATGAAAGTAGGGCATTTGCAGAAGCATGCAGTGGTTTCCTCATCTAAAACGATTTATTGGAACAAAAGCCAACCACAGTGGAGCGTGTACCACAAAGAAAAATGTCAGTGTCTCCATAACTTGTTATTTGGCCTTGAGCATCAATTACAGCTAGACAACGACGTCTCCTGCTGTCCACAAGTGGACTTATTGTCTGTGGCGGCATCAAACTCTTCCTGAAGTGACTCTCAGGTCATTCAGGTTCTGGGTTCACGGCCACTCAGCTGATCCCAGAGGTTTACTATGGATTCAGGTCTGGAGAAAGTGCAGGTGATTCCATTTGAGGTTTCTCAGTCTGCAGCAGCCGTTCACTGATGATGCCTCCTCCATGAGCTGGAGCATCGTCGTCTATGAAGATGAACTGAGGCCTGTGACGTTCATGCAGGGGCTCAATGACTGGATGAATGTTCTTCGGGTTGTCTGGGCTTGTCACTGAACCATTCATAAAATGTAGGGCAGCTCTGTATTGACCAGACCAGACCAGACACACACACACACACACACACACACACACACACACACACACACACACACACACACACACACACACACACACACCCCATACTGTGACACCTCCACCATCAAAGCCTCATCTAGTGACAGTGGCTGATGCAGAGCGTCTCCTTGACGTCTCCAACATCCTTTCTGCTCAAAGTGAATGTACTTTCGTTACAGAACAGCACTGAGACCCACTTGTCCCTGGTCCAGTGTAAATGCTCCCTGGTCCATCAGGACGATGACGCCTGTGCCTGATGGTGTGTTCAGGTACTCGAACTCACAGTCCGAGCTGATGTAAATAGTTTCAATGGTGCAACGTGACACTTGGAGCATCTCACCTTCTTAAATGTGCCTGGAGTTCAGTGACATTCATCATCCGGTTGTATCCAAGTATCCAAACATTGAACAGTTGGACATTGCAAAGTTTAGAGAAGGTCACACTAAGTTCACCCGCAAAGTCTATAGTTTACAGCTTCATTATAATAGTTTCACTTACGCAGTTCCTCTACTCATGTTTTCTGGTCTGTCAAAACCCAAATAACAGGATCACCTGTCATTATAATTCAGTACAAGTCGTCACCGCAACAATCTGAAAAGCCCATGTAGATAAATGAAATATCCCTGTGGTGAGGCTGATTCTCTTGTTCCCTCTATTTATTTTTGCAGATCATGAGTGGTTAGTGTAACGAGGCAGTGAATCCAGCCAGGACTGACAGCGCAGCGTCACTCACAGGCTGGCTGTTTGATTTTCTTTGGCTCCTTGCTCTTATCAAACATGACCACAGTGTGAGAAACACTGTCTGCGATTGTGCTTCAGCTTTCCAAAGATGGATCGCTTGAAATTTCTGGCATTCCTCACTGAAACCAAGGACACTGCTGTCCTGCGGCCCACCGAGCCCCCCCCCCCCCTCCATCAGCTCCAGCGAGAATGTGATGGAGTCATATTCCAGGCACGGTATTCTGTTGTGACTTAGCATGTTCGCCCGTAATGCATTGTTCGTTTTAAATCCTAAAGTCTGGAGGCTGGCGATACGTGCCACATGTGAACCCCGGGTATTACCATCACAGGGCTGCACCTAAAGGGCAAAACTTAACACCACATTTCCATGATGTACCTTTAAATGTCAAGCCACGTGCTTCATCCTTAAAGCACCTCCATGCAGTCAAATGTCCCAGAATCCCTCACAGGAATGTGACTCACAGAGCAGTTGCCTCTGCCCTGCTCTGATTGACACCACTGATGCTTTCTGGCTGAGATCAAACCAGATCATCAGTTGTCAGCTTCCCACAGGCGTGCCGGCGACAGCTTGAAGGAGATAACAGGACGTGCTGCCCACTGCCTGGCACACTGCGGCCCCCTCACCAGTCCACCCATTCATGGGCAGATCATTTGGGAGTCTGTTGTTTGTTTAGCTGAGCGGCTCACTCACGAATTCAATAAATCACTAGGTTTCCTCCACCGGTTCTTCTTCGATGTCTGGCTGCTGTAACTCACATCCTCTCTCAGCTACAGAAACAGTGACGGTGAAACAGGATTTGTACAGTTGTCCGCGCTACAGGAACCGTGACCTTTAGTGACTACCGTGTGACTAATTGGGGTTTCGGTTGCATCACGCAGCAGCGCTGAGTAAAGGCCAAAAGTCTCTGATAATTTCAGTTCACTTTGATTCACATCAATACTCTTTATATCTCAAACGTACTCGCTTTTGTTTACTCTATTATACTGCCTATAAGTCGCATCTGTTAAAAAATGTGTTATGAAGAGGAAAACATATATACAAGTGGCACTGCTGTATATAGATTTTAAATCTTTAGTTCAGATTTGCTGTGTGCTTTTTGGCGACATTTTGGCTGTTTTGCCAGTTAGATACAACAGTAATGGGGCTTATTACTGCGGTACTGTAGCAGCGTTCTGTTTTCATACAGTGACACCTAGTGGTAACTCATGGTACCACAACATGTTGTCTTTTTATATATAAGTCACTTCTCAAAATAAGCTGCATGACCAGCCAAACAACAAAAAAAGTGATTTATCTTCCAGAAACAAATAACTGTTCGACTAGATGTTTTGGCTTTTCTGTGAAAATGTAAACTGCAACACACAACAACGTTTTCAACTGAAAACGCAAAACTTTTGCTGTGTTTTGGGTGTCTGTTTACGCGGCGTGGTCCGGAGCTACTAACATTTTGAAAGCGCCTGCCAAGGTGGAACTTTTTAAAAACTCTCCCAAACAAAGTTCAGTTTAGTCTCGACTATTATCTCAGGCAAATAAAGCTGCAAAGTCATTTGTTTCCATTGAAAGTTTAGCTGGAGAGGCGCCACATAACCCAAATGCTTAGAGCGGTCTTTAACGGTGCCATTTGGGGTAAAAAATAAATAAATTGCAAAATATTCAGAATATATCAAGGAGAAGAAAACATTTCTTGTAGGTTTGCAGGTATATTTTAGTTTGAGAGGGCAAGTGAAGCCAAGCATGTGTTTATCTAAGCTCAGTGGAATAAAACGTCCGTCATGAAAATATTCCTCGAACAATTTCATGAAACAGAAGTTGTATTTGCTGAAGCATCAAAATAAACGGCTGCTGGTCTGGACTTGAAGACACTTTCACAGAATGTTTGTTTAACTTCAAAATTAATGTCAAACCACTGTGGCACTCGCACCGCGGCACGGATACAAACAAACCTCCATAATGTCAACACTGCTCAGGTTTCTGACTAGACTTTGATGTCTAAGTTCACTTTTAAAAAGGATCATGGGGCAGGTTAAAGAGCTCCCCGCTTCATGTTATACAACACGCAGCGGAGGGATTATGTTCCATGAAAGCAGCCGTCGCGTTTCAGCGGGGAAGCTGTGGTCTGGAGAGGACCTTGTGATTGGGAGGACGCCACTCGGTGACCCGTGAGTCACGGCAGCTATGCAGCAGCAGCCCGTCTCATGAGAGATCCTGCGCCCCATGCAGTTTATCCAGTTGAAACACACGGCCTCTGACTTTTATAATATGCATTTGCATTATTGCATGCGGGACGCACTCTTAGTCATATCGGCTTTACTGTAGCATTTCAATCACTCCAGCTCTCTTATGTAAATCTAATCTTCAATTCATGTTCAAAATCATCCAGAGGGAGTAATTACAGCCCGTCACTAAGTCTGTCTTTATGACATAACAGTTTACAGTTTGATCCTGCCGGCAGTGACACTGACAAATAACTGTTAATTTAGTAGTTTGGGTCGTAGGAGACGAGCTGCACGCTGTCCGTGTTGGGGAACAATGGCCGTGCTGTGAGACTGGGACCCGTACGGTTCCCCTCACACGCTGAGGCCTCCTCTCGCTGGATGGTATTTACTGTTTGTATGTGTGGAGGACCTCATTCAGATGTCAGCTGAACGCACCAGCTGGCCGCCGCAACTCGGGGTCCGACTGTACATCACTCTGCTCTGGCACGACTTGCCTCCATTATCCTCAGAAGTTCAGAGGCTAAGTGGCGGTGCCTAACAATGTGGCGACGGGCTTCAGGGCCTGATGCTAAATAGAGCTGTGAAAGCTGATTGTGTGTTCCCTCATACTCAATCAGAAAAAGGCTTTCAGAGGTATCAGGATCTCATTTGGATGTTTATGACACTGCGGGAATTTTTTACCATTTCTGTGGCTCATTTCCTAAAAATGATTTTTCTCTTCACTTACCAGAAAAGTGAACAGAAAATGTGTTTGACACCCCTGATTTATACACACTACAGCTCCATGAACTGTGGCTATACTTAGTATACTTGTGTATATAATTATGTAACTTTTCATCAGTAAATCACACTTTTTTTTTAAATTAATGGCAATAATTCACTTTCTTTACATTTGTACTTCTGTCATTTAAAGTTTGCAGAGCATGAATCTATAATGCATTTGCAATATCTTTATCCTTGAAAGTTGATTTTGCGATGAGGCGCAAACCTAACTTGAATGCTTTGTGTGTAAATACGGCCGCAAATGGTTTCGCATGGGGTTTAATGTTAGCACTCTACAGTGCTGTCATTCATCCCACATTGTTTGGCAAGTAAGTAATGGAGGATATCACGAACACACCAATATACTGTTTTTGAAACTACACGGCTTAAAGTTTCGGGATCTGGTTGAATTTAAGACTGAACACATAATGTACGGGAGCAATAAATAAACTGCTACCTGTGAACAGACACAAACTGTTCAAAGACAGAGTGGGGGGGGTTATAACTTTAGAGGGAAACTAAACTTGAAACAGAATTCTGCTCGGAGCAATTTAAAAAGTATGTGTATTTCCATTTGTGGGCTGGTTTTGTGGAATGGTCTTGACGACACGATTAAACAAAGTATGAATAAAACACGATTTAAAAAAATGTACAAGATATATATCTTTGAAAAATACAGAAATGAAGAAGAAGAATGAAAATCTCACAGATGTTAATGGCACTTGTTCATTTTGTTCTGTTTTGTGTGTTTTTTATTATTTTGTTTTCATAAATAGCTGGATTGGAGTAGTTTTTTGTTTTTTTGTTTTCTTTTGTGTTGCTTGTTTAGTTATTTTCTTGGATTTTGCAATTGTCAATGGGTGAAGAATGGAGGTAGGACTTGATAAGCCGAGGCTTCTTCCTATCCCTTTTCCAACGAGTCAAAGTGTATTACATCGAAATGGGCTTTTTTATTTATTATTGCATAATTTATTTTCCTTTTCTTTTCTTTTCCATTTGTTTCATCTAATTTTAAATTGTTCATTCGTTCGAAATAAATAAATCAAAACAAATCTTACCGTTGCAAATTTAACATTAAATGGATAAACAAAATATGTGACAAATCAGACCCGGGTTGTGGTGGACTGCGTTCTATTCAGCCACGGGGCAAATGTCGATGTCCATCCTGGACAGGTCATGAATGAGTCCATCTCAACGAGACAGAAAACTACACACACACACTCAATTCAAGTGAAGTCATTGAGCCCATGAAAACACAGCTGAAACAAATGGAAAAAGATATTAATAAAAACATAATACAAACAAACTATAGAAGACAATTAAACAATAAAAACAGGTTGAAAGCCCGTGAATGGAATTGGTTTTAGGAGTATGTTTAAAACAGATTGGAAGAGTCTCTCTGATGTGCAAATGTGAGTTAGTTTGGAAGAAGCAAAAGAAAAAGTACTACTGAGACGTCTGATCAGCTGATCTGATGCCCCCGAGCAGGAGTGGAGGAATAAAGCAAGTGAGAAGGGTAAGGCCAGACAAGACCGTCCAACGATTTAGAGACAAATAAAAGACTTTTGAAGTGAACTCGAGGTCAGAGCGGGTTAGGTAGCTCCTGCTCCAGTTAAAAGACGAGCTGCAGCCTCTTGAACCACCTGGGACTGCCCAGGTTTAATACTGGTTTAATATGTTGCTGGACAGTAATCCAGCCAGGACATGATGAAAGCATGACAAGTACTACGTGAAGTAAACTTTCCAATTCATCACAGTCCATCTTAGAACCCAATTCTGAAACGGACTGGAACTGACTTTACCGACTGTGGTCCAAGTGAACGTGGAGGCAGGAACCATGCCGACCAATCAGAATGAGTCTGTTTTGGCATTTCTTCGCGAAAGCGTAGATGTCTCAAATTCTTCATATGTTTTTATATTATTTTTACAGCTGCAGTGCAATAATATTTTGGGGAATTTAATACAACAAATTTACTGTAGTGGTCTAAACAATGGTAGTTTTCTGTCGGTGAAAGTCGGTGTCCAAGTTCTTGTCCAGTGAGCAGCATACCAGTGTTCGTTCAGGCATGCACAACTGTGTTGAGGTGAAGCAGCTGAGGCCTTTCACACTGATCTGTCATTGTGTCTGTCATTCTTTCCAACATGCATGTGGCATCCATCTTCTCTGACACACAGCCCTTTGTTTGGTTTCCCTGTTCGACGTTTCTGGTGTTTGTGTCTAAGAATGTCCTGTTCTGATCGTCACCCTACAGGTGAGGTCTTTTTATGGGAAGACTTGTGGAGCTTTCAGAACGTTGCTCAAACGAAAACGCGGAAACAATGAAACGTTGCCATCCAAACAGGGCCTAAGTGCATATTTCTTCGCACACCTTTAGCACCGCAGCAGAGTAAACCCACGCACTCCTTCACTCCAGCGAGAGTGACGCCCCGAGCCGCGAGGCCAGACAGATGGCCAGGCGTGATGGCATCAGTAGCTGTGGACTTGTGTCGGGAGAGCTGAGAGGAGCCGCTAAGCTTCACTGACAGGCTTTGGCTTCGCACCCTGGTTGGCCAGGAGTCTCTGGACATGTTCTGAATTAGCACAGGGCTTCCCCACTATGTGAGAACTCTGTGGCTGCTGCAACGCCTGTCGCTGGCACACAAGTGTGAACGCCTCGGTGTCTGAGTGACTCCACAGGAAGAGGGTTTTCTGCCTGAGATGAGCCAGCGATTGTGGCTCGAGTTTGGTCAACTTTTTGTCTCCCTGCTACTGTAGGTTCCTCAATCCACTCAATACCTTTATGAGCTACTTTTGCATTTTGATCATTGTGGTTGTTGTTACACGATGAAAAAGAACTTGACTGATGTGCATCAATACCAGCAGTGAGCTACGGATATTTAAAGACACACGGAACAAGTTGCCACAATCCACGAAGAAAACCTCAGACAACATCACAGAATTCAGACGTAACCTGCTTGCAATACCTTTTGTTAGGGAATGCCTCACCTGCTTATGCAGATGACAAAGTTGGTTAAATGCCTTCTATAGTACACAATACCTTTTACTGATGTTTGATAATCACTTTACATTCTGGACATCAGTAGAAATAACTGTGCAGATATTTCCTGAATGCTTCATGTCTTAGCAGATATCTTAAAATGCTTCACATATGTACTGTACAGTAAGTAGACACCACAATTTATCGTTAAATGTCTCCTCAGTAGACTTGTAGGCCTCATTTGCACAAGTGAAAATGCATAGTATTTGTATTTTTGTTTCAGTAAAGTGTCTTACTTAGACTGAAATTATTTTTTTTTTAAATGTCCTTTTACACGCAAACAGCAGAAATGCTGAAAACAATGTAGTTAGCATCTTGGGCCACCAGTTGGCACTGTTGTTTGTTTTTGTAATGAAACTACACGCGCATGCACACGGAGAACAATGTGCTGAACAGGCAATGAAGTTGTATTTCTATTCCAGATGACTGTCAACTATAGAACTACCAAGTCCCAGGAGAATATGGGCAGGGGGTCATGACACTCTGGAGGCAAACATTGTTCCTGTTGTCCATCTACTGAGCATGTGCAGAGCAACTATTTACTGCGGCCGCGGTGCTCGTGTGCAGTAGAAGCGTTTCCGCCGTCTACAGGGAGCAGCTCGTGTGCTTTAGTAGATGTTCTCCCAGTGCCTGACAAAGTGTGCACCATTATTTACTGGCGCTTGCTAAACACCTCATATACATTACTAGACAGTTTTACAACTTCCTCAAATGTCTCAGCTGAGCTAGTTGTTATTGTTTCCTTTGTGCCTTTTGTGCATGAAGCAGCGTGGCTTCCCATATGCTCTGAACATGTCTCTGCAACTCAGTCAGCTGTTGGTTATCATGGCTGGTCGGTGTGGAAAACTCCAGCCACCACTATACAACGTTACCAAGACGAAGTGGTTGGAAGTGGGTCTTTTCCAAGGCCCTTTGGGGGCTTATGTAATTAAATAAGTAGGAGTAAGTTGTATACAGTGCCTGTCAGACAATGACAGTCGGTAGATGGTTGGATGGTGCAATTTCACTTCTACAACCCTGCTGGAGGAGAAGAGAAGCACTGAAATCCCACCGCAATCCAGCACGACACCAAACTCACTGATAATCACCTAATTGAAGTAATTGGGATGATGAGAACCTTCCAGGCCCAATTTGGGTTTTATTTATGCAAACCTTAGGAATGGCATAGATGAACACACACACACACACACACACACACACTGCCTACACCTCCTTTATGTAATCTTCCAGTTCTTCCTCCCAGTATGCCGCGGAGGAGAGGTAGGATGAAAGATTGTTGGAGCGACAGTTATACGAGGTAATGAGTGGGCCGCAAACCACGACTGCCGCTCTGCCGCAAATAAGGGGAGTGCAAAGAAAGAAAAAAATAGGAGTAGAGAGGGGGGGGGGGGGGGGGGGTTACATGTGGGAGTTCACCATGGCGCGTGTGGTACGAAGACAACACGCTGCAGCCGCAGCCCAGTTTTATTGCGCAGATGAGCGAGTGAGCAAGCGAGCGTGTCTCGTCCAGACACCCACGCCGCCTGGGCTGGTGTCCTCGGAGATTAGCATTACATTGTCTTTCCCCGTGTGCATTATGTGGGATTTTTTTTTAAATACCATTCCAGCATACATCCAACCAACCTTCTGATTTGACCGGGTTCAATTTCCTTCCTGGTGAGGCTCCTTCCCCCAGACAGGTAATTAGTGTAGCTCCAAGTTCTAATTGCGTACTCACTAAGTTTGAACATGTCACATCTATTTAAGAAGGTAAAATCTTGATAATTACAGAGTGCAGTAGCTTTTTTTTTATTGCTCAGACTCAGTCCAAAGGCTTTTGCTTTCCAGAGAGAGTATGTGAGTGAAATCATTTGACCCAGCTGTTTGAAATATGTCGAATCAGTGGCCCACGCTGAGAGGTCACTCCTCACTAGAACATCCATCTGCCTGCTGGCATATACAGTCTAAAGCAAGGAATTAGTTCTAAGACCTGGAAAATTGTTTAGATTTTAATATGTCTGGTTCCTTCATGCGGAACTCGGTGGGAAACTAAAACAATAAATACCATGTTTGCAATTCTCTAAGGCAGGGGTGTCAAAAATAAGGCCCGTGGGCCAGAACTGGCCTGCAAGAGGCTCTAATCCGGCCGCCAAACCTCCGAGCAAACTGTGAAAATGTTTTTTGGACACTTTACTGTATTTTATCACCAGTTGGTATCGTTCAAATTAGCTTCATGATGAGATTGTAGTCAATTTTGGTTGTAATTGTTTAGTTTTGCAATATAGACATTTACATCATGTATACTTTGTGCCAAAAAAAAACCCTTGAAAGTATAAGTTTAAAGGCCATTTTGGCTCTGTTTTACCTTTCCAGCCCACTCTAGGTGAAATTGGAGCCTTTGTGGCTCCTGACCTAAAATGAGTTTGACACCTCTGCTTTAAGGTAACCTAATGAAAGGTTGTTATAGTGGTTGTACGGTACGACAGAGGCAAATGGAAAGTTACACCATCATGCTAAAAACCAACCATTTTTCTTAAACCGTCCATCCATTGAGGAAAAAGCTGCATACACCTCACAGATAACACTTCTAAACACACAATCATAGTAGAAGTCTTTTAGCCTTTTATGTTGCTTCGTAGTCTTTAAAAACATCAGTTAGAACATTCCCAGGAACAGTTATTGATTGGGGGCTTCATTGATATTTGGCTGTAGTGGAGTACAGTATTTCCTGTTTCAGCCATTACTTGCTTCTTAGCCTGGTGTGCTAACACTGGGAATGTGGTTTCTCTCGTTTTGCTGTCTCATTGATTTCCTCACTGAATGAAATGACCAAGAACAGATTACAACAAGGCTGCCACCTATCTAATAAAGGGTGTAAAGGCATCTGGTTTCCTTTGAGGTCCACAAACCGCGCTGCTGTTGGGTGTTGATGTTGGATGGTAATCCAACATTACATTCTGAAATAATCCCATTTATTAAGTGTTCATACTCACACAGTCTTTCCAGCTTGTAATTTCATAATTCTATGGTATATAAGGGCACTCTCAGGGAAAGCTCTCTTGTAATGATTAATTTACAAGTCAGAGGTGATGGTGTTGACGTTGAAGTCACGCAGTTGATATTTTGTCCAGTCGTCATCTTTTAGCTCATATGCTATGTTTAAAATTGTCACTCTTACCCATTACTGTTACAGTAATAACACCTTAAGTTTACATTTTAAAGAAACAGCCAAAAACCTTCAGCCACAGCATGTTCTAACAGTGTATAGCCACAGTCGTGGCTCCTGAGGGTGACCAGGAAGTAAGTATTTTAAGTGCCTATTTACACAACTACGTTTTCAAGTGAATGCAAAACTTTCAAAGCATTTTTACGAGTCTGTTTCACATCAAATCCCACTTTGCTTGTATAGAACTTTATGCACAGTAGAATGCAGCACCAGGTGCTTTACAGGTTTAAAAAAAAAAAAACTGAGTGAAACTCCACTCTCGGCCCACCCAGTGCCATTATATAAACATGTCAAAGACAACTACATGAAAAACTAAATATTCAAAAGTCTTACAACAGGTTAAAAACATTCCTTGGAAGGCTTTTTTTAAAAAGGTCTTGAGCCTGCTTTTAAAAACATGAACGTGAACTCCGGCAGGCTGTTCTGTAGGTTCTTCTATTAACATTGAGAAGGATTTAAAGGCCGGTGCCAGAGGACCTGAGGTTTCGTGATGGTTCACAAGGTAAAGTTAAGTCTGCAAGATAAGAAGGTGCAAGACCATTAAGACATTTAAAAACATTAAAAGAAACTTAAATTCAATCCTAAAAGACACGAGGAGGCAATGCAATGCCACCTCAGTACCAGCTCCTCCTAAGCGCTACTCCGTGTGGCTTCTACCGATGGGTCAGTTCAGGAAGGGAATTTCCCCTCTGGGGAGTAGTACAGTGCTTTAAAAAAAATTAAAAGATTGTAAATAGCTCTTCTGCATCGGTCACCTGTAATAACAATCCTACTGTGTGTGCATGTGTGTGTGGTTTCATTACAAAAACAAACACCAGCACCCACTAGTGGCCCAACATGCTAACTACATCGTTTTCAGTGTTTCTGCCGTTGCCATGGAAACGGACATAATTTTCAAGACAGTGCCGTGTGAATATGAAACTTTTGAAGCGAAAACTCCTAAATGATGTTTTCATGTGAAACGTGTAAACGAGGCCTAAGAATCATTTGAACCTGTTGGTCTTCAAGAGGATTGGTGGAAGCTGAATGAATGATTGAAGATGATTAGTGGTTCAGTGGTTGAACAAATCTTCATATTTGCATTCACGACAAGGTAGTCTATTAGTGAGCAGATCAAAAGTAAATTTTGTACTTTTTATTTAAGGGCACGAGTGTAATGCAGGCTTTTAGGTTGGACCTATGAAGTTATGTAAGGCCCTGGAGCACTTTGTTTAGTGGGCGAGGTATTTCCATAAACACTGGCGCACATATGTCTAATTTTCACAAGTACTGGATTTCTGTGCCTCATCACAGTGTGAGAAAACTTGACCGGGGTTTGCAAAGCAGTCGCTCAGAGGAACGGTACACTGGAGAGCCCAATGGCAAAGCGTTATGAGAACACAGTCTGATGTTGCTGCTGAACTTTGTCAAGCCGTTGATTGACTTGATTTTCTCACCAGGTTGTGAGTGTCAGAGCATCTGCTCCTTTATAAAAAAGGTTTTGTCCCTATGAATATAACGGGAATCAAGTCCAGGAGGTTGCTGCTAATAACATGGTAATCCATCGAATTACACCGTCTTCCTGCTCATTTGACACGTCTACAGGCGCTTGATGTTTTGCATGAATGCACACTAACACACACACTCCCACACATTCAGAGGGCTTTTTTAATGCTCCCACCTCCACCATTCTCAGCCTCGCTCGTGCAGCGCCGCAGTTTTTTTTTTTTTCTATTACACCTGATTTGACTGGGGTTTTTTTCTTACCTACTATATGTGCCTGGAACCTGTTGCCATGGCACCAGTGAAAGGGTGAGGTCTCCCTGTTGCCACATTTTGTTCGTAGCCAACCTGAGCTCTCCAGACTCTCTGACTCTCGCTGCATTTGTTTTTCCTCGATGTGACTGGAACCTGTGTGTCATCACACACACACACGTCATCACAGGTCGATAGAGACCGGAGAGAGGAGAAAAAAAAAAACACATAAGCTTGATGAAAATGTGATGAAATAAATAAAATAAAAAAGCCATGCTGCTACGATGGTTAATGATCCATTATGAGCTGCTTGAATGGCTCTCACATGATGCAGTGGTGTCGAACACGAGCTCCCAAAAACAAACGCTGGCCCCCCCTCGTCGATATTTTTAGTGCTATTATTAGTTTTGTTTTCACGCTTTTCTCCTCCACTCACAGTGAGTTTGTTTTCGAGCCAGAAGTTGCATCCCATAAATGGTCATCAGACGGGCCAACCGCTGGGTCAACCATGTTTGTTTTAGTCACAAATGGTGTGTGAAATATGCTGAAGTCCAGGACAGTCTGTCGCTCTCCTGCATACGTTTGTGTGCATGTGAGAGTGAAAACATGACAAACACCAGTGGTTCTGCTTTCACTCATCAGACTATTAAAGCTTCCCTGAGCCAACGCAGCCCGCTCGAAACCAGGAGAAATAATAGTCGTTGATTTGTAGGCATCGGTGGTTTGAGGTCATTGTTATTTTGTGAGGGGCTTCACAACGAATCCCTGAACGTTCGCTTCCTCAGTGGTGATGAGCGTCACGTGTCGAAATGTTTGCTATGAGATCAGCATTTTACAGCATTAGCAGAGAATCTCCAATCATTAAAATGTGTGATCACAAAGTCTTCCCACTGACTCAGAGAAAACCACAGCAGGAACCTCTCACTGTATGTGGGATAGATGGAGCCTTCTCTCCGGGCTTCTCCCATATACGTAGACTTGTGCTGTCACTGTAACCGTCTCACTTTATTGACTGGTGCAGACATTCACATATCCATCGACTAACAAACCAAACGGTTTCCAAAGTTTAAAATCACTCCGTCCGTCTCCAGTTCGCATAGTGCCCTGTGTAGACAGACGCCACACCCTGCTCTATGCGTACTGTAGTGTACTGGAGCCTTCAAGGCTGTTGGAGGTGAGCATGGCATCGACATGAGGCTGTTCAGAGGGGGTTCACAGCAACACATAGCCATCACACACTGTCTGCTTATGGAGTATGAATAAAGCTTCATAGCATTTAATAAGTACTCACATTGGTAATCGATATTGGCAGGGAGCTATGTTACTACTGGTCCTTTAAAAAAAGTGGTATCGCTAAATCCCTACTTTATAGTGATTGTTATTTGTGGATTCCTCCTGGAAACTGCCATCATTCAGAAGAACTCATTCAGAAGTATTAATGCAAACTTCACAAAACTCAGTTTAAAAAAGTCTAAAGAAACAAACATTTCTCAATTTAATGTCGGAAAAGGTTTTGAATACAAATCCCAAACACTAGATTTTTAAATGAGAGAACAGGTTGGTCAGTGGTTAGCAGTCCCGCCTCGTGGCTGGAAGATCATGGGTTGATCCATGCAGTTGAGTATTTTATACCTTTCAGCCATTGGTGGCTTGTTAGTGTTTGACACTGGACTGCATGAATTGACTTCTCACTGACAACACTGCCACCTGGTGGCTTAAACTGGAAGTGGATTAATTTAAATTAATGTGTCTGCGATACACCAAGACGGACAAAATCTGTGTGTTGCTCTGCATTTTTGTTCCACAACAAGCACAGTTATGGCATTGAGTTGAACATTGCGCTCACACAGATGCAGAGTTTGAGGATGTCGAGCCTCGAGGAGCCAGCCGAGTTGTGTAGTTTGAGCGAGTCCGGGGAAGTGAGAGGACAGGAACCCAAGGAGCCGCTCTGTTCCTCAGTTCCTGCAAGACGGAAGGCAGCTTTCCTCAGACTTTCCCCGGCTCCAAGCACCCGACAGGAAACGGCTTTAATGGCATGGACTCTTACTGGCAGAATGGAGGCAAACACTTCTCACTCATGGAGCGAGCTCCATGGGGGGAAAAGAAACCCTGCTGTATTGACTTGTTGGCTTTATTGTAGTTTATTTGCCTTCTCAAATACTTAAAATGAGTTTTTGGAGCTTTGTTGAATGACGCTACTTTTGCTGCTTTGTATACTAGTGTGCAGAGTTTTCCAGAGGCTTTCATGTTGCAGTGTTTTATTGATGTGAGAAAGAGAGCAGCCAGTGAATAATTCCAGACTGAAGTTTATAGACGTTTCAGATGTAAGACAGGTGTGTCAAACATCAGGCCTGTGGGTCAAAACCGGTTTGCAAGAGGCTCCAATCCGGCCAAACCACCAAGAAAATGGTAAAGAAAAAAGAAAACATTTCTTTTTATTAACAAATTTCTTAAGAGTAGCAGACAAAACACAGCACTGAGACCCACGCTCAAATATCGGCGATCCTGCCATTAAAGCGAGCTTCCTCGTTGCTAGATAAACTAGCCTTAAAGCATGTTTGGTTTTGTGAATATATCAACATTGTCGTCACTTTTACTCTGAGCCACAACAAAGAAAAACTTCAAAACTGCAGTTACAGGCAAAGTAATGCTGAAAAACTTCTTGACTGCGAGTCGCGTCATGCTTGTAAATGGCTCAGTCAAGAAGCTAAAGGAAGAAAGTGTTTCTGAACAGGTCTTATCTTTCTTTTTGTTTT
The DNA here is from genome assembly GCF_963383615.2 of Lipophrys pholis. Taxonomy (NCBI): domain Eukaryota; kingdom Metazoa; phylum Chordata; class Actinopteri; order Blenniiformes; family Blenniidae; genus Lipophrys; species Lipophrys pholis. The sequence goes on along the minus strand of NC_137639.1, from coordinate 6,037,771 downwards.
AGACTATGTATTCTAACTGGCTTTAACCTGCACACTGCGCCCTCTTTGATTCACTAATCCCTTAGGGAAGCTACTCATGAACAGTGTTGCCACAGTTTCCTTGAAAAATAATCAAATTACAGATTATTAGTTACTCCTTTAAAAAGTAACTTAGTTTTTTTACTGATTACTTTTTAAAAGTGACTAAGTTAGATTACAAGTAACTTTTTCGCTCCTTTCAGCAGCTGCTGACAACACGCCCCCCCCCCCACCCCCCCCCCCCCCCGAGCTCAACATAAAAATCACATTCTTTGTTGTATTAATATCTGACTCACAGTTTTATTATCAGATTTTTACTATTACTGGTATTTATTTCCCCGGAGATGTAGTTGTAGTCTGTTGTTGCACTATTTATCTATTTTCTATTTATTTATTTGTACTACCTGCTCTATGCGACATTTTATTTGCTACGAGACGCTCAATATTATTTTCTAACCCACAGAACTTTATTATAATGAAGCGACACTTTTTGTTCATCAGCAACTAAAAAAACAAACTAAATACTATGTAAATGAAAGCTTGGATGTTTTAATGGCTTCATGTGAAAGAGAATTTTAATCAGTGTGTTTACGGAGGTTGTCATTATAAATGGCTGCAGAGCAGCATCTGTCATTCTACACCTCCATTCCTCCATGTTGAAGCATTTGATTCAGACACGTCCAGAAATAAAGTGAAAGGAGCAGAAATTCTCTATGTAATGCCCAAATGTTGAGGAATATATCCCAAGCTCATTCACGTGTTATTATTTTTACAGTATTATTTTTTCTTGATGGCCACTCCGGGGCTCCGGACTAAAGCAAGACGAACGTGAAAAAACAGCAATAGAGATACGAGGAGACTCAATGTTTTCCTGCTCTTTGGTCTGATCCGAGGTTCAGGCCAGACTATATGGAGCGACCCGGACCAAACCACTGTTACTTAGATATTATTAACTTTTTTCCCCCTGTTATTATTTGAGTTTCTAGTAAACTATACCCAGCTGGCCAGACTTACTGTCAGTTTAGACACACTTGTTTTTCTTTTTTCTTCTGAAATGAGATGTGAGCTTTGGGATTTGTCCAGCTCATTTTCCTACACCAATCTAAAAATAGACGACTCTGAGAGCTTGTGCAATTCCAGTAATTCTCAGTTAATTATGCAATTTCTCTGTGAAGACGACAGTGGCTGTGTTCCCTGGCAGACTATTAAGACATGACTTCATGTGACAAGTGATAGGCCAAAAAAAAAACATGTGGGTGAATCAGATTTTAGCCTTAAAAGCGCCTTTGGTATTGACATTTCTCTGTGGGTAAATATCTTTACCTCGGCCTAACTCCAGGTCTGTTTTTAGCTGTGAATTGATACCAAACGAGTGAGTGACCTGTGATTGGTCGTGATGTAAGCGTTGCTAATGTGTTCATGAGGCAACGTTCACATCTTCACTGCAGCAATTAGCTTCCATTCCATACTGATGGTTTTAACATGAAGTTATGACCAAATTGTTAAAATGACGTCTGTGTTTCACACTGGCTGAATTTCTTTTCTTTTCTTTTTTAATGTCTTTGATTTCAATTGCACATTTTTCACATCATAAAGAACAAACAGAGCATAGCAGGGCCACTCTTGTATTCATATTCAGTTCAAATAAATGTCCACAGTTGTGCAGTCTCGGGAGGAGAAAGTCATCTTTTGCTGAATTGGTTTTCATTCTGTGTTGAGCGTTCCGTGTTTTAACAATATTGAAATAAGGGCAGAAGCAGATTTTGCAGGTGCATTTAGACGTGCCCCATTCTACTAATGCTGAGTTACAATGCTTGATGTCCATATAAAACACAGGTATGTTTTGGGGGGATCAGGATGTCATCTCCCGATTGTTTTAAGAGCCAGTTCTTCTTGTACATTAGAATGTCTTCTTAATAATAGGACAAACCTTTCTGCAGAAGAATCAAATTTAGTTGTTCATAAAGATGAATTGAACATTGCTGTTCAGAATTTAGGATTACAAATAAACTGTGACCGTGTGCATGAACACCTGAAGTGAAGGATGTACTGATGATCACATTTTTCTAAACTCTGGTCCACCATGTGATCATTTTGACTCTACAAATCTTCCACTTTGGAGATCCACATATGGATCCTGCTGTTGTCTGATGATGATATTTATCTAACTCAGACAAAATAAGTCTAAAACGTTTCAAGTGAGAACACAGTTTTTACTTGTTCATTTTAAGAAAAGCTTTGCGTTTACGCGTCAACATTTTAAAAAGTGGCAGAAACACTGCGAGCAATATAGTTTTTAAGTTGGGTCGCGAGTGGCTGCTGCTGTTTCTTTGTTTTTGTAATGAAACCATACACACACGTGCCCAGAGAACAATACGCTATAAACATTAACAATGACAAGTTAACTGACTTTCATATGGACAGACCATTGTTTTTATTATCCATCTTTTTTTATTTTCAGTTGCTCTTACCGAAGTCGTCGCGCAAACTTGCCCTAAAGCGCAATGGAAGATTTCCGTTTTCATTTGAAAACATTGTGTAATTGGGGTTTTTCTTACTTTCCGACTGGAAACTACACAACCCAAAGCACTCCAGTTTAGTCTTCACTGATATATCAAGCAAATAAAGCTGTAAAGTTTAGCTGGAGAGTAGCCACATACCGCAAATGCTTAGAGTGCTCTTTAATGGTGCCGTTTTGGGGGGGGAACAGAAATTCATGAAATATTGAGTAGTGAAGTTGTATTGCTGTTACAGGTGATTGTCAACTCTAAAACGACCGCTGGGAGTCATGACTGGGAGTCGTGACACTCTGGAGCATCGGTGTTATTGTCGATCCAGTCGCTCATGTGCAGAAAAAACTATTTAATATGGCCGTGGTGCACACGCGCAGTGGCAGTGTTTCCTCTGTCTACACATAGATCGAGTTTCCCTCCATTTCTACAGAGTCGTAGCATTTTCGAGAGGTTCCACCTTGTGCGCCGTTCCCAAAATGCTGTTTTCAGTGGCTTCTGAGCACCGTGGTCAAGTAAACGGAACATAGACGAGAGATAGTCTATGTTCCAAATCAACTTTTTCACTGACAGTATTTTGGAAAGTGCATATCAAGCAGATTCAGTCGCTTTTACTCTCGTCACTAAACTGCATTTGAAAAGCACCGTGAAAACACGGACTCACTGACTACAATGTCTGATGGCATCATAACACCGTTGTGCCACAGCTCTTTTTAATTACATACGCTGTACGTTTTTTAAGTAGTGTGCATGCTGGGCTCAAGTTAGCAGAGATACTCTGACTTTAACAGTTTAAAACTTGTTCTTGTTTTTCACAGATCCCACTGAGTGTGTGGTCTGGAAGGCAGAACTCACAAGAAGACACCAAAGGTTTGCAGACATTAATAATGTGTTTTTCATAAAGTCATGCCGGACAAAATAATATGTCAGTAATTCATGCTAATTTAGAGTTTTTTTACAGGGTGACATTAAATATTTAAGGCCAAAGTTAAAGACTTTTGTCCTGTAGCTTGTCTTGTTTTAGGACATGAACCAGGTGTCCGTTCCCGCTGACACAATGCTCATATTAACAACCCTGAGATCCTGAAAACGATGGGATTTTGTTCTAAACACACTAAATATAGCATTTGGAGGAAACACTGATCCAATGATGCTTATTTGTATGGTCAACATCGAGAGCTCAAACGATGTTTGCGTTTTTTTAGTTGTATGTATTTCAGTTTTTGAGAAGATTCAACATGGAGTTCACTACATCAGTGTTGAAGACAGACTCTGGTATATTTTTCTCTGTGGGGGAAGCTGGTGTATGACATCCAGTGACATGTAGCGTGGTCACGCCAGTGTGTGTCTGTGTGTGTGTGTGTGTGTGTGTGTGTGTGTGTGTGTGTGTGTGTGTGTGTGTGTGTGTGTGTGTGTGTGTGTGTGTGTGTGTGTGTGTGTGTGTGTGTGTGTGTGTGTGTGTGTGTGTGTGTGTGTGTGTGTGTGTGTGCGTGGGTGCGTGTGTGTGTGCGCCTTGTTGTTTTTGCTCACTGTTGCTTCCCATGACTCCGAGATGAGCCAGAGGAAGCCCAGTGTGATTTCCACACCGTTCCCAGGCCCCCAGATCCCTCCAAACATGGCCGAATGTACACAGTCTCACACACACACACGCACACACACACACACACGAGTGGCGTGTGCGTGTGTGTTTGTGTTCCTAACATTAAAAGAGATAAATAGCCCTGACGTCCTTCGCTCCCTGACACACGCATGTTCACTGTTCTTGATAGTAGTGAACTCTCACTCAGACTAAAGAGACAGCTGCAGCTCGTCCTGTTCGGAGCTCCACTGCTGTAAACAAGGGCAGCCTGCCACTGCGCCTAACACACTTACACTTCATGTCACTTGGAGTCCGTTTAACCTCTGAACCTCTCTCTGGATTTCTTGAAGAGCTCTCCTGAAATAGATCGTTTTCTCTCGGCGCACCGTTAATGTGGTGTCATTGGAAGCGATAGCGGTTGATGGTTTGGACAGAAAAGCCATTTTGACCTCTCGTGTGTAAGATGTTGTTGATTAACATGACATAGAAACTGATTAAACCCACTTACATCCAGCGTGTCAGTGTCACTGGATTCAGTTGTTTGTGTTTTAAAGGAATAGTCCGGTTATGTTAGAAGCCGAGTCTTAAGTGTGATTCTACCAGTGGCGGGCCGTCGGGGCCTGCAAGGCCTTCTCTGAAGGCCTAAGAAAAAATATCAGAATCACAGACTGATGTTGATAATATTTTGTCCGTGAATTCATATTAAATTATTCCAAACTGTCTGTCCGCTTCCTCTCATAGCTTCTCCCCCGGCTGCGCTGCTTCCAGATGTGTAGGTCCATATTAAAGCTTTTAACCAATCACATTTCAGCCATCACCTGTTGCCGGGTAAAGAAATCTGCCTGAGGCCTTCATATTCAATTCTGCAGGCGTCTGCAGTGTAAAACAAGTGTCGGTCACGCTGCTGCTTCAACCAATCAGATTTTGATATTGGCGACTCAGGACCTTCTAGAAGGCCGAGGGTGAGGTCAGTGTATTCAAGCCCTCTGATTGGATAGTCAGAGAGTTCACTCTCCAGCTAGCTGACTGCATCTGGAGTGAGCTGCACGAACAAAAATATAGTTGTGTTGATTTAATAGCAGTTTTATCAACGCACCATAGCTGAAAGAGAAGATAAAGAGATTTGGTTGCAGCTTTTTCATCAAAACAATTTTCAAGACGGACTTTTCCAAGAGGTCATTGAACGCACCGCAGCACTGAGCACAGAGGTCCTGTGCAATTTATCTGCGCTCACTACAATCTCAATGGCAGGAATCAGGATTATATTATTTACCATTATATTATTTTCAAGACCACAAAAAGCTGATGTTTGTCACCGTCCTCGACCCCCAGAAGTTTTGGGAAAAGCAGCCGCTTTTTTATGCAGCGACAGCTGAAGGTGAGACTGAACTTGGATTTTTTTCATTCATAAAGGTATTTATTCTGGCTACATGAGTATCTGTCTGTAATGGAAAGGCTTTTAATGCTGCATTTCTGCATGATAACATGGGTTTTGTAGCCATAAAAAAGTTATTGAGGGGTGGATTGAGTCAGACCAGCACTAGTGAAGGCCTCGGGCTGGAATGCACGGCCGCCACTGGATTCTACATTGGAATAAGTGGACGGTTCGCCACAAAACAGACACAGGAGCGGCATGGTGATGTGGGCACGATGGATTGTCACTCTGAATACGTGATGTCAAGTATCCACCCAATCAGTCATCCAAACATTTTCCCTGTTTGTCCACGTGAGTCTGGAGCACCAGGAAGGAGCGTAGAGAAACTCAAACATCTTTCTCCTGGCACTGTCTCCAGACTTTTCACCTAAACGCATAGTTAGAGTTATTGGAGAAGCACGTACTGTAGCATCGATGATGAGAGTCTGTGACGGTGGCAAAGCGTAGCCTCCACGCATTATTTGCGTGGCTGTATGACGGTGGCGGTTGGCTGCAAGACAGTAATGCATTGCATTCTATATGAATGAAACAGTAGTTTTTGCTGTCAAGTTGCATGGATCCCCAACCACCACTGAAGTCATCAGGTAGAAATATGGAAGGTCTTTCCCCACAGAACAGCACAAGCACTTATTCCTACCCCTGGCAAAAATGATGGAATCACCAGTCTTGGAGGATGTTCATTCAGTTGTTTAATTTTGTAGAAAAAAAGCAGATCACAGACATGCCACACAACTAAAGTCATTTAATGTGGCAACTTCCTGGCTTTAAGAAACACTAAAAGAAATCAAGAGAAAAAATAGTGGTAGTCAATAACAATTGCTTTTCTAGATCAAGCAGAGGGAAGAAATTATGGAATCATTCAATTTTGAGGAACAATTTATGGAATCATCCTGTAAATTTCCATTGCCAAAACCAACACCTTCATCAGATTAAATCTGCTCATTAGTCTGCACTTAAAAAGGAGCGCTCACACCTTGGAGAGCTGCTGCACCAAGTGGACCGACGTGAATCATGGCTCCAAAACCAGAGGTGTCAGTGGAAACAAAGGAGAGGATTATCAAACATCTTAAAGAAGGTAAATCATCCCGGAATGTTGTAAAAGATGTTGGTTGTTCACAGTCAGCTGTGTCTAAAATCTGGACCAAGTACAAACAACATGGGAAGGTTGTAAAAGGCAAGCATACTGGTAGACCAAGGGAGACATCAAAGTGTCAAGACGGAAAACTTAAAGCAATGTGTCTTGAAAACAGAAAATGCACAGCAAAAGAAATGAAGAACAAATGGGCGGGAATTGGAGTCAACATCTGTGACCGAACTGTGAGAAACCGCCTGAAAGAAATGGGATTTACTTACAGAAAAGCTGAACAAAAGCCATCATTGACACCTAAACAGAAAAAAACAAGGTTAAAATGGGCTGTGGAAAAGCAATGGTGGACCATGGATGACTGGATGAAAGTCATATTGAGTGATGAATCTGCATTGGGAAAGGCAATGATACTGGGACTTTTGCTTGGTGCCGTTCCAATGAGCTTTATAAAGACGACTGCCTGAAGAAAACATGCACATTTCCACTGTCATTGATGATATGGGGATGCATGTCAGGTAAAGGCACTGGGGAGATGGGGGGACACTTTTCTTATTCCATCAATTGAAAGGATGTTTGGGGATGATGACATCATTTTTCAAGATGATAATGCATCTTGCCATTGAGCAAAAACTGTGAAAACATTCCTTGAAGAAAGACACATAAGGTCAATGTCATGGCCTGCAAATAGTCCCGATCTCAATCCCATTGAAAAATGGTCCATGACAAGGCTCCAACCTGCAAAGCTGATCTGGCAACAGCAATCAGAGAAAGATGGCGTCAGATTGATGAAGAGTACTGTTTGTCACTTGTTAGGTCCATGCCTCAGAGACTGCAAGCTCTTATAAAAGCCAGAGGTGGTGCAACAAAGTACTTGTGGTGTGTTGTAGTGTTTTTTTGTTTGTTTGTTTGTCCAAGGATTCCATAATTTTTTACTCAACATTGAGTGATTCCATAATTTGTTCTTCTGCTTGATCTAGAAAAGCAATTGTTATTGACTACCACTATTGTTTTTCTTGATTTCTTTTAGTGTTTCTTAAAGCCAGGAAGTTGCCATTTTAAAGTACTTTAGTTGTGTGGCATGTCTGTGATCTGCTTTTTTTTCTACAAAATTAAACAACTGAATGAACATCCTCCAATGATTCCATCATTTTGGCCAGGGGTTGGAATATGACAAATTGTGTTTCTACAATACAAGAAGCCAATGCTTGACGAAAACAAGATGTGTTTTTGGGGTAATTTATTCTGGGCTAAAGTGGTTTCTTTGTCCTCATGGTCTCGTGTTTGAGGAGTATGGCAGAAGTTCTGCAATTCTGTCAATTAAATGCTTTTAAAGAATTTCCACTAAATTCCTCCTGACTTTTAGTTCATTTTCGCGCGCGTGTGTGTGTGTGTGTGTGTGTGTGTGTGTGTGTGTGTGTGTGTGTGTGTGTGTGTGTGTGTGTGTGTGTGTGTGTGTGTGTGTGTGTGAGGTCAGATTCGATTTTAATAAAGGTTACGCACGTTAGAATTACCTCAGCCTCTCTGACAGCCCTTGCCTCTTAGCAGGGGTTTCACCACAGTGAAGACTGATGTATTATTTTAGGATTTAATGACATGTTCTGATGGAGATGGCAGCAAAAACACTATTGTCGCCTCTTACTGTAACACCCCCTTTGAGGCTGTTGCAGTCACCAGAGACACACTGACATTCACTATTCTTCCACCAGATCAACACACATTATCAGCTCATATCCAGTCAAACCTGGTTTGAAGCTTCAATAAATGAAAGATGGCTTTCTCTCCCGTTCCCAGGCTATGACAATACTGTCCACCAATCGACCACAGAATTTAAATGGCGTGGCTTCTCTTATGTATATCTCACTTTTGCACCAGTGATTCTCAACTTTTTTCTTGAGGGACCCAAGGAATTTCATAACATACTGTATGTGACATACAGTTTCTTTTTTATTTTCTTTAACAATGGGCTCCTTTTCTCTGAGGATAAACTCTTTGGGTTTGCACACCGTCTCGGGGTGTTGGGTGGTCTGCTGCTTCAGCTGGCACAGTTTCAGCCCCCGTCCACACGAGCCAAAACAATCTTTTTTCTCCCTGGCGTTCTCCAAAAAAAAAACTAAATCCCTCCACACGTCACGATGAACACGACTCATCACGATGCCTTAGGGCATGTAGTGCGTATGCCTTTCATTCGCCAATTTTTTCGAACAAAAGATGCATTCATCTCTAATTTTGTCCATTGCTTCTATGGATCCATATTCTCTGTAACTCTAATGGCATACTCTTTTTGTTTTCTTTTTGACCATTTCAATGTTCTCTTTAGCCTGATGCGCCACCATTTTTTCCTCCCGATGTTTAATCTTTTAATGTAAACGCTTACACTGAGCAGTTTTGTGGTATAAAAGCATTAAATGCAGACTCACTTGTTTTTAAAACATAAAGATTTGTCACTAAAATCATGAGGTGTTCGTCTCTGCGTATCAGATACAATATTTGCTCTCGACCCGCTACCTTAACTCAGGCCCCGTATACTTGACAACGTTTCACGTGACAACACCTACTCCGTTAAAAAAAAACAAAAGGAGTGCGTTTTCACTGCAGCAGCCGACAGAGACAACGATGTAGTTAGTATGCCGGGCCACGGGAGGGCGCTGTTGCTTGATTTTGTAATGAAACTGAGACGTGTGCAGAGAACAATACGCTATTAACGTGAAGAAAATGGAGAGAACCCGACATCCGCATGGACTGATGACACATCGGATGCTATCAGGGGTGAGTCTCAACCATTAAACTACTGATCTGGACGATAAAACCAAAATACGGACCGCGGGTCATAACACTACAGGGTTTGTTTACAACTGGGTGAGCAGGAGGGAGGGGGAGAGGTGCACATGCGCAGTGACAGGCTCTGTGCCTCTGACAGTCTCTGCAGGAGGGGAATAGCAACAGTGAAAGAATCTTTCCACCTTGGGAGCCGGATTAAAACCTTTGGGGATACAGTGGATTCTCACACGGGTGCCGTGTAAACGGACCCATCAAAAGTGAAGAAAGTTTTGCGGATGCACTCGTAATCCTTGTCGTGTAAACGCGGCCTAAAAGGCATGATGACATCACCATTGTGTTGTGCTCTTTTTTCTCTGGCTTCCATTAGTTAACCCATTGATTTTGAAGCCCTTTAAATGACCTTCTTCATAAAGAGGTTGCTGATTAATGGAAATAGAAATACCCTTGTGGCCATTAAGAGCTGCAGACTGAGCCACGTTGGTGACTTTCAGTTCAAGATTGTTTACCGGAGGTGAATAAGCCTCAGCAATCACAGCCTCCACACGGTGGATCAGCTTGGGTGTACCGTGCCTGCAGATTTTTCAAACCTCTTTTCTTTGTGACGATATTTCTCATTTGTCTTTAATTACACTTTATTTTTTAATTTTTTTAATGGATCCTCCTCCTGCTACAAAGATGACAGGCATTCTCCAGGTCAGGGAGGGGGCACCCCACATGGAGGAGGATCTCATGTGACAGGAAGATGAACTATGAGATCAGCGGCAGTAATCTCACTGTACTGAACTCTTCGTGACAGAGCGAAGAGCTCAACCATCCTGGATAGAGACGTACAGTATGTAGACCGGCTTTGGTTTGGATTATCCCTCTCGGCGGGTCTGGGAGCGGCTTGGGGTCCCCCCAGAGGAGCAGGAGGGAACGGTTGAGACAGGCACGTCTGGGCTTTTCTGCTCTCTATATTGCTATGCGACATTATGCGGCCTAGGCATCAAAGAAGATGGATGGAGCCATCAGAGAAAGAGCCTGCATGCCAGCAGTCCTCAGAGACGCACTCCCTATAGTGCAAACAAAAATGATTTCCAATCACAGTTCATTTTAGTCAGCCCACAGTAGTCCGTTTAGTCCGTGACGGGGGTCAGAGTCACTCCTCGGGGACCTCATAGTCCTTTTCGAGAGGAATCTGTAGTTTCTCTTTAGTTTCTCACTGGTTCCTCTGCTTCCCTCTGGTTTCTTTCTTCTGACGCTTCATATCGTAATATCTGTAAACACCTTGAAACTTTTGAATCCTGTTTTTTCTTTAAAATTTACAAGAAAAGTTCCTCATGTATGTTTAGGAGGACTATTGACACCATTTGATGTCTTCAGCAAATTTTATAATATTACAGGACAATAGTATATTTTAGAAATATATATCAAATTAACGCAACAAATGTAAATGGCCTTTCAGAAATGGAATAACAAAATTATTTTCTATCTTTTACCTAATAGGACTATAACTGCTAGTCTACCATTGTGTTTAGTTTAGTTGGGTTTTTTTTTTTTTTTTTGAACTCCATTGTATAAAATCCATTCCGCCCTGCAGATACATCTGTAACTGGCTCCATACTGATGGGAGACGTACAGAAACGTTCAAACAAGCATAAATGGCTCCATGCAAATGTGTCCTGAACATTTAATGACGTAATTGGTCTCCTGTCTGTACAGATCTGATGCAAATGTAACGCCACTGCTGTACCTTCATGTATGAAACTTGTGGGGAAATATCTGGATAGCAGAGTCACACGTAATTTATGTGACAACAACTAAACAACAACTAATTAATACATTTCCTGTTAAGTGTTTTTACAAACCGAATGTAGGCTGGAAAACAGATTTTAGATATGTTATATCTGCGTGCGTGCGTGTCCAAAGTTGAAAAAAGAAAAAGAAAAACTGTGACTCACAGCAAGTTCTCAGCCAGTAGAAATAAAAGGCCGTTGCTGTTGTGAGCGACTTCCTTGAGTTTGATTGAGTTTGACATTTGATAGGCGAGACTCATCTGTCCGTCCCCCCACACCAGCAGACAGCCATCAATATGCAGAAACAAGAGCTCTATTTCTGTGCAATATTACTGATCGCTGTGTGTGTGTGTGTGTGTGTGTGTGTGTGTGTGTGTGTGTGTGTGTGTGTGTGTGTGTGTGTGTGTGTGTGTGTGTGTGTGTGTGTGTGTGTGTGTGTGTGTGTGTGTGTGTGTGTGTGTGTGTGTGTGTGTGTGTGTGTGTGTGTGTGTGTGTATTGATTGTGCAGTGGGTATGTGTGTGACTGTCAGTAATGGTGAGCAAGGGACCTGAGTGAGTCATCGGGGGTTGGTGATGTGTCTTTCTCTTCCTCCGAGCTCCCAACCTGCTGCTTTCTGATAAGACAGAGATTGAGGAGGGAGGCTCTGGTTAATCCTCTTTCTGCATCCAGCTTGCCATCTGCCATTAAAAAAAAAACAAAAAAACAAAACAATGATGGCACAAGGCCGGTCATTAGTCTTTTCTTCTGCCTTCTGTTTATAGTTCCTGAATCACTGAGGATGGAGTGGGTTGTAATGCTGTTGAGTAACTCTTGAGACACTTTGCTGATTGTATAACAAATCTTTCTTGTTGTTGTTTGTTTTTTTTCCCACTCTGAGTTTCCTGTTCCTTCACAGCTCCCGTCGCCAGCTATTGTAGAAAATAAGGTCCTTTTCGGCACTTTGAGTTGAGAAGACACATTAAAGGTTGAGTCAGAACACAATTAAACTATCGTCATAAAAGCACTGCCAAATAGAGAGACTTCTGTATTGACTTTCGTTGAGAGAAAACAGCTTTTTTAATTTTTTCTCTTAACCTTGTTGATTTTTGTGGATGGGATAGATCAATCAGCATAGAATTACAGATGTCCCTGGCAACGTTTGGCTGCGTTTACACGACAATGCTTTAAAGTCCTTTATAACGTGACGACGGCGCTTGCAGCCGCTGGAATGACTGAATGTGCGAGAGATTAAGACTTGACAATGACCAGGAGCCGATTAAACAATTGATCAGGAGCTATAATTTCTTTATATCTTGCAGAGTAATGCCAATCACAACTTTTCTACGGTGATATGTATCAGACCAGTTTCCTGTTCACCCTGTTGATGTGTGTGTTTAGTGGCTGTTCTGACCGAAAAGCCCCAGCATGCAATGTCTTTTAGCTTTAATCCCACCTTTTTTTAATCCTGAGATTATTAGAGACGGATTAAACTAACCACCTGTCATGACAACACACGTTTGTCAGATATATTCTTTTTACCTCTCATTATGGCACATAGAATGATTCATGTGCTCAAGTGTTTTCAAAAAGTGAAATGTAAAATCAATTATGAGAATTAATTTCATATTAATCTATCCATAACAAGTCATAACTGTGTTTCAGCCTTGAATTTATTTCTCATCTGGCTTTACTTTGTCACAACAACCATCACCTTCTCACTGTCAGATTAACTCGTCCTCTGGATCGGCGATGTCAAACGTTTTAGTTCGGGGGCCACATCCAGTACAGTCCCAACTTGAGTGGGTCGGATTGGTAAAAAGAACTGCAAAGTGTTTCTCCGTTGTGGTCCAGAGTATGCCTGATGAAAGTGTCTAACACATGAATGAAAGCCAGCAAGAACCATTAAAATGAGATGGCTAATGAGCACTTTTTTCTCTCATTAAAGTCACATCATTTTCTGCTGCGGCTGCGTTCAGCTTCATTTATATCGGAGTATAATGAAATGTAATCTCCACATTAATCTCCATCGCTTGTCCTCATTAAGCTGGTCATCTGCTTCTGTCACAGATCATGTACGTTAAAGAGATCTGTCCAATAAACGTGCAAAGAAGGTGCAAAGTAAGAAGATTTCTTACATTGCAAGTGATATTTTGAGTATGTGCAAACAGTCTGTAATACTCTTGATTAATCGCTGCATTTAAAAATCAGATAGCACGTGTTTTAAAAGATTATGAAGCTCAGATCTTTGGCAGACCTTACCTCATTCTTTACCTGTTAATTCAATAGCAGCAGATTAAATGAAGGCTGTGTAATTTACCACCTCGCTCATTATTTTATTACCACCTGAATGTGTTGCTGCAGCCTCAGTAGGAGAGATAAAGGATGCGTCCGTGCTGCACTTCATCCTCTCATCCTGTATGTTTCTCCACTGAAGCAACGGATGGTTGTTTCCTTTATTTTTGAAGTTTGCAGGCTGGATTACCGCGCATCGTGATAACCTGTCTCATTACACAACAACAAAGACGTCTAAGGCGCTGCCGTCACTGCTTTTGGCAGGCTGTGCGTTACGTTGGATTAGCCTGTTCAGCGAGGTGCATCGGCTCGCCCACCCCATGCACTGCGCTTACATAACACACCAGGAGGAGATTTGTTTTCAAATCGTCTTGCCCGCTCATTGCAGCGAGCGGCGAATTGAGCCTCCTGGAGGACAGCTGTGTTGCAGAACCTCGCTTTCTACTCCAGCTGCTGTGGAGGGTTAAAAACTCTCCCGCAGAATGGGAGTTCTTGCTCGGCTGCCCGTTTCTCGGTGAAGTTGTGCCGGTGCACAGTGGATGTCCTCCCTGTCCTCTCAGGACAGAGTCACATCAACAACCATATGGTCCATATGGTGTGTGTGTGTGTGTGTGTGTGTGTGTGTGTGTGTGTGTGTGTGTGTGTGTGTGTGTGTGTGTGTGTGTGTGTGTGTGTGTGTGTGTGTGTGTGTGTGTGTGTGTGTGTGTGTGTGTGTGTGTGTGTGTGTGTGTGTGTGTGTGTGTGTGTGTGTGTGCGTGCGTGCGTGTGCGTGTTTTCGTTGGCACAGAAGTGCGATGCTCATAATTGTGCAACGTCGCGTTCTCCTCGTCGCTGTCGTCCACACAGCCTGCGGAGACGGAGACGCTCTGCCAAAGCCGTTCCTCCATCACGGTGAAGCAGCAGACCCAGTGCTGCAGAATTACACCTCAAAGTGGCGGGATGACATAAACCACCAATTAGTGGGCTTACCGGATCACTTTGGTACATAAAATCCTCTATTAGTAAATATTGACCCCCCCCCTCCCCTCAGTATGATTTCAATATTCACAGTATCTGCGACAAAGCACCCCTTGTAATCCGTGGATTATCTAAAAATATACTTTGTAGAATAAGTTGTTGCGAAAGTGCCAGCTAATCTTCAGGTCAGCGTTAGGCTGTTCAAGCTTTTCTTCTTTGGCACATCATGTCTGTTTGAGCCTCTTAAAAGGGTCACTGAGTGTCCCAGACCAAAGATGAGCGAACGAAGCGACAACCTTTCAAATCTGTTGTCTTATGTCAGACAGTGAGAGCGGACAGTCCTGCAAACACAATCAAAGAGACTCCGGTTCTGCAACAGATCATAGTTTGTAGATTCTCTGGAGGTAAAATGTTCAACCATGTCCACATCAACCATCTACTTCTATATCAAACTTTTCTTTACTAGAAATGCTTTATTCATTTAAGTCCTGAAAACACAAGATGATGATGTTGTTTTTGCATATTGACTGGCGGCTTTGAGCTTGTCAGTAGATCCAGGAAGATCGCTACACGCTACATGCTACATGCTACATGCTACAGCATTCCGGGGCTCCGGCACAGCGATGCCACATGCTACACATTCTTAACACGATTAAAGTATGACTGATACGCTGAAACAGCGAGCTGGAGCGTGTGGCGGCACACAGTAGGCTCAGTCCCTCGGTGTACGCGATGCGTACTGTAGATAGTGTCGATATGACAGCGTGGAGATACACGCTACGCACTGCACTGCTAAAGATTAGTACTCGTACCTCGTTGTAATTTCATGATATCCTTGTTGCAGCAGGTTATAAACATGACGCTGCTGAAATTGCTCTTTCTCTCACAGCCTTCACGCTTCTTGGGGATTTTTCATGAGACTAATAAGATTAATCAACTTCTCTACAAAATAAAAGGCTCAGAAATCATTCAAAACTCACCACAGTTTATAGTTAGGTGTTTTGAAAATTGCCTCAAAATAAAGTGTGTGTATCACTTTGAACCCTTTAATCTTGAACAACCACATCAGATTTTAGATGACGATGCTGACTCCAGCGCTCTGGAAGTTAATGTACTAAATAGCGCGACAATGACAATGGTCTTGCGGAGTGGAATGTGGTGGTGCATTGCTCCAGAGGAGCGACATGGTAAGTTACTACTCCTGACAGTCTTCATGACAGCACTCCATCCAACTTCATCATCGGTCCATACGAATGTCGTGGACTCGCCATTGTTCACGCTTATAGCTTATTGTTCTCTGCACCCATTCATGTGTGGTTTCATTACAAAAAAAACCAACAGCACCCACTAGTGGCCCAAAATGAAAACTACATTGTTTTCAGCATTTCTGCCGTTTTCAAAATGTTGCTGTGTAAACGTGAAAATTCTCTGAAAGAAAAACACAAAAGCTATTCGTTTTCACTTGAAACGTCGCGCTAACATCTGAGAAGATTTTTAACCTGCTGCTGAGCTCTGACTCGGATCACTCCACGAACTACACCTTGATACCTTGTTCCCGTCAGGCGTTCACAGTCTGCTTCCTGTTGGGAAATAGTTCTTCTGCCAACCTCATTTTGTCCAGCAGACTGAATCAACAATCCAAAAGGATTTTTATTCTGTTACTTTCATTTCACCCTCTAACTTTTTACCATCATTACAGACTCATTGTTACCAGTGACTGAACATCGCACTGTAATTCCACCTGAAACACATCAGGTCATTTCCATTTCACTGATTATAAGACTCGGCTTCTCCTCTGTGGATTCAGGCCTCACTCTGAATAGGTGAATAATAATCTCACATTATATATATGACTTCATATCAATTTATTTCTTTATTTTGTACTCCACTGATCATGATTATTATGATTACAGTAAAGGAGAAGAACGTCCAATGGGGTGCAGAAAATAAGTTGTACGCGGTGCAGTGCCTATATAATCACTGGTGTTGAGAGGTTTGTTAACTCTCCTGATGGTAAACCTGCTTTCATAAAGGCTCTTCCTTACAGTGAATGGTGCTTTCCACATGAAGTGACGATAGGTGATTGTACTACGTGTGAAAGCGTTGCTCTGTGGGCAGTGGAGCTCAGCAGCAGGACGCCTGAAGATCTCCGCTGTCATGTGAAGTGTATGTGCCTCCGGGATAATGACAGCCATTTACAAGGTCTTGCGTTTCAAAGCTCTACTGTCATTAGGGTTGTTTTCAGAGGCGAACCCACCCCCACACTGTATTCCCTTTGTCTTCTGCTCTTAGTCCTATTATCTCTTTTTCTTCTCTGTCTTTTTTTGACACCTCAAGTCTGTGTTAGAAAATTTTCACTTTTAAAATACAGCGATCGTTTCCCTGTACATGTTTCCATTTGCAATTTTGCTCAAGTGTCACGTGTTGTTTGTGTCATTTTTACTCTATCTGGAGCCTTTGTATGATACATCTTTACAGACTTTAGCGCAGAGCTGTCATATAACTATAATGAACTGTAAAAATGTAATGTTAAGTAACCACAGTAACATAATTCAATACAAGGTGCACGTTCTATGCTATGCAGAATAATCCCCAAAAAACTTTTGAAGAAATTGAATCGAAAATGGCATAAAGTCAAAACCATTTAATTGCTGTAAAATTAACATGTTTCTTCTTATATTGCACGTTCAGTAAAAAGTAAATCTTTAAATTTTACGTTTCAGATTTTAACATGTCCGCACGCAGTGTGGCCGGTTAGCATTCTTCTAATGTCATTGCATCTTCAATAACTTGTACGTACAACTCACAGTGTACTTGGGTTGTATGCAGTTTCAATTTTCTTGTCGATTAAATGCGATTTTTGTTTATTTAGAGGTTTTTTTTCTGGAATCATCCATCTTGTTTTCTTCTTGCTGTTGTAATCAGATGAAAATCCCCTTATCATAAAACAATGCGCCCTCTGTAGGACCGGCATGTCATTACAACTAAAAACACATTACAGTAACAACTGGAAAGGACTTTAGACCATTTACACCACGTTTCAAGTAAAAAACTTTTTTTTTGCGCTTTCATTTCAGAGAATTTTTGTGTTTATGGAAAACAATTCAAGTTCATTTACACAGAAACAACAGGAACACTGAAAAATGTTTTCCTGTTCGGTCAATAGTTATTGCTGTTAGTTGTTTCTGTAATGAAACCACACACACACACACACGCCTGCACACGTACAATTCTAGCGGACAGACGACCAAGTTGTATTATTATTAGGATCACTATCAGATATAAAACTATCGAGTCCCAGGAGAAGATGAACTGGGAGTCATGACACTGGAGGAAATATTGTTGTTATTGTCCATCTGCTCGCACGTGAGCAGAAGAGCTGTTGACTCCGGCCGTGGTGCGCATGCACAGTATCAGCGTTTCAAAAAAGTTGCGTTTTCCCCCGTTTCCATGGAGACGGAGACGGAGTCTACATGTGTACATCATGTTTTGTGCCAAGTTGCAAACTATTCTCATTGCATAGCTTTGTCACAGAATACTTCTGAGGTTTTTCCACAGTCAATCTATATGACTGCGTTTCGCATGACCGACAATTGCATCAGTGTTGATTTCCCTGAAACCACTTCATTGTTAGGTCGTCTCTAATGACCGACGGCTGATTGTCCGCCGTGTGGTTTGTGTTGGTGTCTTGGTTCTGTTGCTAGGAAGGCAAAAATATGTCGGTAATGTGGTTGAGAGGTGAAACTTTATTACCGCTGTCATTTTCCAATCTTGTTAACAGGCTGCAGGCCTCCCTCCCTTGATAGCTCACAATCCAATTTATAATCTGAGGCTATCTATCACCTCCAGCTGCTGAGATTAAAATCTCAGCTCTGTGATACAGCTTCAGCCAGCTGGTTCAAGCTCCCACTGCACATAAGCTCATCCATCACGCCCATGGGCAGCAGGCTTTCTTCAGCGTTTCCTCAGAATTTCTTATTTATGTTGCATTTAAGGGGCTTCCATTGTTTCATGCCTAACTTTAGTTTCTCGTCTGTCTGTAGATAAATTCAGTAACACAGTCCAAACAATCATGGAGTTATTCAGAGCAGGGTCTCAACCACTGACTCAGTGTCGCGGGCGAGGGTTTCCGCTTCCAAAGGAACAACTTCTGAAGGGTTTGCCTTGGAAAGAGAAGTTGTTTTCTCTTCCGCCCATGCTGTTGCTTCCTGAGGCTTCAAGAGGAAGGAATTCCCTCTTGTGCCTGTTACCCACCCTACATCCGAACACACACACACACACACACACTGCACGCATCAAAGCGGTGCTGCTCAAGGTCTAAAAGCAGTGAAAAGCCTGGTTGTAAAGGTCACATAAGGTGGGTTAAAGCACCAAATGTATGTTTTCTCTGAAATTGACATGAAGTGTAGTCAAGTGCTTGCAGTGAATGCACCATCGATCGCGGCCCAGCATCCTGCAGAGACAGCTTGTATAAAGCACGGAGGACCTTTTCTTAAAGACCACTCGTTCACCTCGAGGCCTCGTCATGCAGCCCGCTGATCCCAGGACTCGCGCTTTACTCGTTTCTCCCTCCAAACCGGCCAAACTCTCAGACTCTGCTTTCACTGTCTTGCATCACCTGGGCTCTTTGTGCTTCTGTCTTGCTCCTCAATCATATTCGTCCTCGCCACAGGCTCTGAGTTGCCCCCCCCTTCGATCTTCATCCACACACGCCTCCCTCTCAGCACTACATACCCTTACTCGCAATGGTCCAGTGGGGGGTAGTTTTCTCTTGGCTGACCTCAACCCCAAACAACACCCCCCCCCCTCGCTCCAAACTTCCCAACCCTGAAGTGGGCCCCACTGTTCTCCATTCAACTGGCCAGCAGATGCTATTCAAATGAATCTAATCAGGCCGAAGCCGTTCATACTCGCAGCTTGGGTGTGTGGAGGATGGGATAAGGAGGCTCTTTGGCTGTATGTTGTGCTACTGTGTGTACCCTGACTGCTCCAGACCAAATCATCACAACACATTGCTCCTTTAAAAAAGCTAAAAACAATGCATACACAAGACACCAAGGTGTTTCCCTGCTGCGATTCAATATACACTTAAAAAATGAATAAAGAGCAATGATAGAAAAACCACACACGTGAGTTTTAGGCCCCGTTTATATGGCAAAGTTTTCAAGTGAAAAAGCAAAAGCTTTTGTTGCCTATTGGGAGTCAGGTTACAGGACAACGGTGCTCGGAGCCACTGACAATGCAAGATTTTGAAAACGCTCCGTCTCTGTGTAGTTGATGGAAACGCTGCTACTGCTGATCTGCCCACGGCCGCAGTAAATAGTTTGTGTCAGGCGTGAGTTGATGAACATTAACAACAGATTTCCTCCAGAGTGTCATGACTCTCAGTCCAGATTCTCCTGGACTTGGTAGTTTTATAGTTGAGTCCCCGTAATAACAATCCAACTTCATCGTCTGTTCATGCGAATGTCTGTCTATTCGCCATTGATAATGCTGATAGCGTATTGTTCTCTGCGCGCATGTGTCTGTGGTATCATTACAAAAACAAAAAAGAGCACCTACTAGTGGCCGGGCATGCGAACTACATGGTTTTCGTTGTTTCCGTGGAAACTGACATAATTTGTGTAAACGTAAAAATGATGCGTTTTCACTTGTAACATTGCTTTAAATACTTTTTAGGATGTAATAGGTTTTTATAGGATAGCCAAGGTGAGGTAAGTTCATTTAACATGGCAATTCAATGTGCTTCATGCGCTCATTAAAATAATGCAACACAATAGTTAACTAGAACATGCACTCGTAGAGCGCATACCTTCGCCATCGCCACATTTGTTGGGGTGAAACAAAGTTACCGAGTGTCCTAACTGGCGGCCAGCGATAGCTTCCATGCTGCAGCCCGGACTAACTAATGGCTCAACAGTGTGTCGACAACAAAGTAAATATCTTACCTCTCCAGAAGCTGGTTGATCCCAAAATCTATTGGATTGGTCCTTGGATGATGACAAATCATCCCTGAAGATTTCATGCAGTTTTGGTAAAATACATACAGTACATACATACATACATACATACATACATACATACATACATACATACCTACACACACAAACCAATAAAAAAAGGCACGCGGACAAAAACAGCATTCGCCCCAATTTTCATTGGTGAAGGTAAACGTACTGTTGATGGAGACATGAGGGTCTTTGCCATAGTTATAATAGTGATTTGTCATCTCACGTCCAGAAGCCATTCAAAGTATATTACAACACTGTCATTTTTAAATCTACATCAGTTATAAATTCTGAATTGATCCCCATTGAAAAACTATTATATCAAAAGACTAAAAGTTAGAAGTTTAAACAGTTCTCCATGGATTTAAATCTACTTGGTTGATAACAGATATGTGATTCTCATAATAAAGTCTTGGCTCAGGCCTACATGTAATATCCATCCGTCCGTCTTTCAAACCGATTCGTTGATGAACTTCTCTAGCAATGTTCAGAGATCATAAGATATTGGACCTGAGAGCCGAGGATAAGTGGCGACACCTGACTGAACTATGATCAGTTTACACTGGGTAGTTTTCCTAACTGTGATCAGAGGGATTCATGGATTATCTGCCACCACTGCTGGATGGGATTGAACTCACTATCTCCTATCACAGATCAATGTGTGTGTGTGTCTGTGTGTGTGTGCTATAATTACAGTTGCTAACTGAGTTTGGTAATCCATTTACAGCCTGTTAGTGTTGACATTTTATTTTCACTCTTTAGCAAACACAGCAAATCTCTGTCCACGACTAAAGAACAGAGATAAAATCAAGAGTTTAGCTCCTAATTGGTAAATTAGTCATAACACCATCGCTATTCCACTTCCATAGAGAGCAGGGAACACGCTGTGCTGTCAGTTCATCCTGTCCTGGTTGGTAGCAGTGTGCTGAAGTCCTCCCATCACGGTGAGGTTAATGGTATTAATTAACACGTTAGCTCATGAGCTCAGGAGCCATACAGGTGCACGTAGGGAGATTTGGTTGCCTCTGGACAGGGTGTTTATGTTAAGCTGGTGCCTGGTGACTGCTACCTTCGTGTTCACCGCTCTGACGGGAGATTGGTGTTTGTCTTGTTTGGGCTTTGCATGTCATGCAACCTCAAATCCACTTGGGTGGCAGAACCCTTTGCACAAACACGTGCTACCTGAAGAAATCGTGCCAATCCAGCTCAACAGTGACGGTTCGATTTCAGTTCATTTCAGTTTTTAAAAGACATATAGAGAATAGAAGCATCAATGCCACATATCCACCTCTCACTTTGCAGACTTAAAAATGTAGTATATAAATACGATTGAAACCAGAGCTCCTGTTGGCCCCACTTCCCTAAAGTCATTAAAGTCATTTTACCAGCTTGTTTCAGCTCTTCATTTTGCAGATTTGCACAGTTCTTCTATTAGTCATGAGTTGAGTTCATCACTGGAGTCATTTTAGGAAGTCCTCTGCTGCAATGGAAACCAGCTATAAAATCTGCGGCGTGAGCGTGAACCTTCGCAGCAAACTGAATCTGATCAGAAAGTTATAAAAGGAGATCTTAACAATAGTGCAGATTGAGGCTTTCATTGATTATCTGAGTCACTTTCGGATTCCAGTTCTCCTTCTTTTTAGTTTTCTGACTCCATCCTTGAACAATCTCTCTGCATGTAAGAATGTGTGTGTCTGTCTGTGTGTGTGTTTGTGTCAGATGACCTATTGAAATCATTGCGGTGCAGTGTCCCTGTTACCACGGCAACACAGGCTTCTCCGTTTCTCTCTCTCTCTCTCTCTCTCTCTCTCTCTGTGTTCTCCCCCTCCCTCCCCCTCCCTCCCTCCCTCCCCCCCTCTGGTCTCCCCTCCCCTTCTCATTTCCCCTCCACACCACAGCGGGGTCATGTGACCGTGCTGACGTCAGGCCGGGGCGGCAGGCAGCAGAGGAGCCAGTTAGTTTGCAGGCTTTGAATAAACCTCCAGCTCAGACGAGGAGACTCTGGGAGTCTGACAGTCCCTGTTCGCTCTGCTTCAGTCCTTCTCCCCCCCTCTTCTCTCTCTCTCTCTCTCTCTCTCTGTCTCTCTCTCTCTCTCGCGCGCTTCGTCTTCTCTCTCGGCTCCTCTGCCCACCCCCCTGATCTTCAGTTTTTTTGTGGTGCTCTCCTTTTCTTCTCGCCTGTTGCTTCTTCTCTTCCTCCTCCTGCTGTTGCTGCTGCTGCTGCTGCTGCTGCTGCCTCAAACTTAGCCTCCAGAGAAAGTGCTGGGTGATGGACTGCTGAACAGCTTGTACAAAGTGAGGTAAGCCTCCTGTTGTTGTCTCTTTTGTGTGTGTGTGTGTGTGTGTGTGAGTGTTTGTGTGTATTGTGTGCTTTAGCGGCCGATGGTTGCTTCCAGAAGGGTTGTGCAGCAAGTTAAAGCTGGATGAAGAAGCATTTTAATGATTATTGTTATTTCACGCGTGAGTCGCGTTATCGTGCAAAGGGGAAGTTGTGTGTGTGGGAACTTTGTTTACGGGTGCAGCAAGCGTGATGCGTGCAGGGTTTTGAAGGAGGACGCTGATCCGAAAGAGTCGACGTCTTCCCTCTCAGCCCCTCCTGAAAACAAGCCAGAGTGCAAGCGTTCGGAGGCGCTGTGTGATGTGCAGCTCCACATGGCTTCTCCTCCCGAAGCGGTGGTAGTGTGGGCTGGAGAGGAGGATGAGGGGGGGGCAGGTGGCAGCTGCTTCCGAGGGGATGGG
Organism: Lipophrys pholis; assembly: GCF_963383615.2. Classification (NCBI taxonomy): domain Eukaryota; kingdom Metazoa; phylum Chordata; class Actinopteri; order Blenniiformes; family Blenniidae; genus Lipophrys; species Lipophrys pholis. The sequence continues at coordinate 6,014,613 of NC_137639.1, read as the reverse complement.
AAAACCTCGGAGCTATGCAGAGAAAAAATGGGACTGTTGCAAGCTCAAAGGCTGCTAAAAACCAATCAATAACGTGGTGATGTAAGTGCTTGTTTTTTTTTCCCCCCAAAGCGGAATTTTCATGATAGCCGCCTGGCTTGAGGACAGCCTCCCTTCTCCCCCGACCCCCCCTCCTCCCCCACGCACACACACACACACACACACACACACACCTCGGCATGCCCCTAACAAAAGCATGCCAGCTTGCATTTAGCCCAAATAGGGTGGAAAAGGGAGGGAAAATGTGGATCCTGCAGCACTCCTTCTACCCATCTCCCCTCTCTTGAGCCCATCGGCTGCAAGACTTCATCTCTCATTGGGTCGTCCTCTCCTCGGCAGCGCCCCCACCCTGCGGCTTAACGAAGTGGACGCCGGCCAGCAACACATAACAGGTCGCTGTCATTGTATCCTCCTGCCAGAGTCCATCTAATTACATTCTGCACAGATGTGCAAAAGTTTAGGCTGCAAATTAGCATCTGCTGAGCTGATCCGAGCGGATTAATGACCAAGTGTTTGGCGATGCTGCTGTCAGAGGTTTTTTTTATGAGATGAAACCATTGGACTGGTATCCAGCTGATAATTCAGAAACGTGAAATAGTTTGGAGTTTTTTTAATTCCTTCACTGCATAAGGAGCATCACAAACACACACTCGCGCTCAGTTTTAGAAAATGTGCTCAACCATTCATATCTGTAGGAAAGCTGTGATCACCCACCCTGTTTCTTTCTGACTCACAATTTCAGCCTTGATCAGTATATTGACGTATTTTCCACTATCAATGTTAAATGCAAACAACAGTAATACCTGAAGTTGGCAGTTCATAATGCTGTGATGGCGTCAAAATTCACTTTCGCATTTACACGATGAAAATATTATATCATGTCATTTCAATACATTTTAAAAGGTTTTATTTCTGCCAATTTAGGCTGCTATCCTGTTAACACAACGTTTTCAGGTATAAACTGAAAGTTTGGTAGCGTTTGGGGGGGGGGGGTCTGTTCACACGACAAAACAGTGCCCGGAGCCACTGAAAGTGCAACTTTTTGAAAACGCTCCGACTCCTCAATTTTCAGCAATTCTGCTGTTTCTGTGGGAACGGACATCATTTCCAAAACATTCCAATGTGAGCATGAAAACACAAAAACAAAAGCGTAAATGGGTCCTTGAGATATTAAAACTGGGCTTGAGCCACAACCTTTACATCCTTGATATCCGTCCATATTTTTTAATACTTCGCTTTGGTGGTTTTCATTTTCCCTTCCAGAGTATTTTCTTGTAATTAGCTGTCTTACTCGCCTCTCTCCCACCTCGACACTTACATAACATGTGCTGCTGGATAACATGCCTCCATATCACTTACTACTTTTATTTTAACACAAATGTAACAATGAATAACAGAACAATTTTAGCTATTTTAAATGTAAAGACCCAGTTTAAACGTTGTTGTTTACACAAGGCCTAACTGTACCCAAGACTATTGGCTACATTTTAAGAAGTTATTATGATATGAAGTAGTATTGGGGGGGGGGGGTCCTGGAAATCTGTAATGACTGCAGGTAATATTGTGATAGTGCATAAATAATAGGTTGTTTTATTTAAAAGTTTCTATGCAGTTTGATGATCAAAATGATGTTGATAGTCAATCACATTTGTAATATCGGAACCAATTTTTTCTTCTTTGGCTTTAAACATTCTCTCTAGATTTAGTTTCATATCTTTTTATTGTCTTTTCTTGTTTGTGTCTTTGGGGAGTTTTATGTACAGCTATTTGTTTTATCTCCATTCATAATAAGTGATGTTCCGGTTTATTCCTGGTGCAGTAGAAATAAAGGTGAGAGTTAATCATTCATTGGCGATGCATAGTATGCAACACTGTCTCTTAATTATGGTTGTGTTATTATTTATGTTACTACTTTATTACATTATTACCGAGTTATTATGCTGTTGGCTTTATGAGATTTCATATTATTATTGGACATTATTACATTGCTGGACTCCACACACACATGCTAGTGATTTATGAGTCCAGCTGAGTGTAGTAGTGTATACATAATGCATGTGGTTGTAGTAGACTTCAGGCAGTGGTATGTTTGTAGAAGTGGATTTGACTCCTTGTGCGCATCCTAAAAAGCCCACACAGGCTCTGAGGCTCCTGCACGATGTGTTTATGCCCACATTTGTTTAAAGCAGCGGTGGAGTAGCGTTTAATTGTGATTCACACGGGCCTGGCTGCGCTGCTTCTATAACATCCTGTGTTGTGCTTCGGGGAGACTCATGTAACACTGGTGGAAACTCACTCGAAGGCAGTTTATGTAACTTTTGATTTATGACCAGAGGCTGAGAGAGCAGACAGGAACAGAGGGAATAAGAAGGAGTTTAAGTGAGGGATACGAGACAGACACTCGGGGAGGCAGTGAGATGGTTTCCCTGTCTGGATTCCTCTCACTTCATTATGGAGTGTTAAAAGTAAGTGTTGGAGCGAGCGGCGGAGCAATTTCAGGACACCAAGACTAAATCAAAGAGTGTGTGACTCTGCGCTTTAACGATGCGATGTCTTTAACTGTTTAGTGAGAGTGCTTGTATTTTAAGTCCAACAAAGCATTCATTTACTCCTTGCTTTAATGTTGAGCTCATATCTTTGATAAATAAAAGGGGAAACGATTAGTCACACCCGACAAAACCAGTGGACACTGTTCATCTAAAGATGAGAGGAGAAGTGAAGGGTGCAGCCCTGACAAGTCTTCAGTCCATCCTTTGGAAAAAAACAAACATGTGAGTTTCCAGATGAGGTGTGAACGATGAGAAGAGGATAAGAGAGTATTTGAAACTCTCACACTCTGGTTCTGCCAAAAATCTAAGGATCTCTGGAAGGCCTTGTGGAGAAACGCTGTGGATATCTGTGAACGTGACAAGATCTTCAAAATGAAGCAAGACAATTGTTTCACAGTGACAAAAATCGTGTTTTTAAGCGACTATTACTCTGGTGATATCAGCACAGAGAGCAGGGAAAAGAAACCAAAACGTGACCAGCGGATTGACAAGTCGCTCTTTAAAATGAGCGAGTCCTCATTAGAAAGCAATTACACAAATCTAAGCAGTTGGACCAGGAAATAGCCTCTCCAGGGCATAAATGTTAAATCTATTGCTGGCAGTAAGTGCAAATCTCTTTCATGGTGCACCGGCAGTTTGGGCTCATTAGATCTTAAATCATTTGGTTGAAGATGGAGGTCAAAGGGCAAAGCTGGCACTCAATCAGTTTTCCATCAAAACAAAGAAAGACTGGAGACAGACTGTGGCTGCTGATGGTGTGAGCTCACGTCTTCCACCTATCTGTCTCTGAACTATAATGGAAATGATCATCAACAAATGTTCAGCAGTTCAAATTGCTCAAGACGCACATTACTCTAATTACGCTATATTGCAAAAAATCCAAGGGTTTGGAGAGCTGAGCAGATACTTTTGTTAATATAGTACACACGTATATCATACTTGTATTGGTTTATATATTATGTGATGGTTAAAGTACACCGAGGTTTTGGTGCTACCTCTTGTCATTTCTCTATAAAACAGGTATTAAATGTTTATTTCTGCGTTGCCGAAACTGAAAGCTTCAGAAACACGTCCCGTCTTTTGGTACGTGATGCCTCAATGCACTTTGCTCACTTTAACGTATAGTTTTATACTCCTGCTCGTGGTCAACAGCTCCGCAGACTTTGTTTTAACAAAACGAAACTGCAGTTTTTATGGCATAATTGACAGTTGCGTGCGGCACGTGGCTCCAATCTAAAGTGGAAGTAGTTTTCAAATGTGGGCCCTCTCTCATAAACAGCCACTCTGTGAGAGCACCACTCATGTTACCGCTGGATAGGAGAGGAGAGAAAGGCTAACTCACTTTGTGTGCAGTGATATGTACACAAGCTCCGGTCCTCACGCACTCTCGCAGTGCGTTACACTCTAAATGTGGTCCAACTTTACTGACGGAGCAGGTGCCGCAAAAACAAATATCATGGAAACAAAAAGTGTGGAAACATCCGTCGGTGGGATTATCACTGTGACATTTACCCTCGGCCTCACCTGAAAGGTCAAAACACAAAGGATCAGGACCCTTAACAGGGCGATTATCCAGTGAGCCGGTTTGAATCTGCAGGTCACTCCGGGTTAATGCTGCTTACTCACTGACCGTCATAGCAACGCAGCCCTGGAGGGATGTGTCACGCATTCATTAGCTAGTGTTTTCAGATCGGGATAAGAACAGTATTTTTCAAATGACATGTAATGGAACAAAAGACAACGTTGACCAACCATTATTTACTATGCAAGATGTCATCCTGTCAGCAAAAACAAGCAGTGAGCAACAGAAAAGGTGCAATAATTACTGTTTTAGTGTTAAAATGAGCTCTTTTCTTTCTTAAATTAACTTTAACTTTGACATGTTGTGAAGAATGGTCCAAACTCAGACAGGTAAGCATTTGCCTTGACTTCAAAGCCCCGTTAATGAATTAAAATCCCTCTTGCTGGTCGATATCAGTTAGCAAATATTAAGTTTTGGCTTAATTTTGCTTTTTATATGCAGTGTGTACAGAATATCATTTCATTCTGATATCTCTTGACACTATGTCCATATCCAATTCATATACAGTATTTACGTTTTCTATTCTTTTATCACTTCTGGCCACTATGTGGCTGTGTTATAATCTAACCTCAACCAATTCTTCCAGTGAAGAAGTCTGCTCTCAGTTTCAGCACAACCAGAAAGTGGAAAACAACTAGTGAGACATGTTTGTACTTTCAATTAGAAATCTATCGAGTTTTTAAAAAAACAAAAGGAATGTTGTGATATTTGATAATATAAGTGTGATTTTACATAATCCGTACATAGTTTCATGTCACAAAAGCATTTTTCTTTTTTGGTCTCCAACAAGCATCTTGACACTCTGAAATGTTTTTTTAATCTTTATCACAGTTTGGAAAAGTAAACAGAATCCATAGAGTTGGAGAGGAAACAAACAATTTTCACAGAATTGTAAATATATTTAAATTTATTCAGGGCCCTGTTTACACAACAGTCATTTCAAGTGAAAACAGAAAACTTTTATTGTGTTTTGGGATTCTGTTTACCCGACAACAGTGCTTGGAGCCACTGAAGACCCCACGTTTTGATTATTGCGGGGGAACCTTTCAAAACCTTTGCTACTGCATTTGTACACCACGGCCCGAGTGAATTGTTTTTTTTCTGCACATGCTCAGTAGATGGACAATAACAACGAGGTTTCCTCCGTCGTGTCATGACTCCCTGTCCACCTTCTCCTGGTAGTTATTTAGTTGACAGTCACTGTGATAACAATCCAACTTGGTCGTCTGTCCACTAGAATATCTGTGTACTGCCATTGTTTTCTGAGCACACCTGTTTGTGGATTCATTAAAAAAACGAAAACAAAACAACAGCTATTGTGATAAGTAATTTCTTTTTAAGGCGGAGCCATCATGCATTACACCCGCCGCATCTTTGCAGTTGTATTAAAAATCATTTAACAGCTTTTGTTTGATATTCTTGAATTCAGGAAAATCAGACTCAAGGTCACGGTTACTTTATTGGTACCCGTGGGTAGACGTGTTACTTTCGTCAACATTTCCTTTGACATTTTTCATTGTGTGGTAAACCGTTGGCTGACTGTGGCCTGGGACCTCTGAGAATATTTGAAGACTTTAAAAAATAAAAGTACATTCAGAAGGCTGACATGAAGCAGACCTGTGGAAATGGAAACGACTTTTAACAAACAGCAGAGCTCAGAAGATGAGTTTTTAATAGAATGGGACTGATGGATATGATGGAACAGGACGAGCAGTGAGTTAAACAAATAGAGGAACTCTCGATCGACGGTGTTTCCATCCCCATTGAAAGTCCCTCTCCTTCAGACAGACGCACGTCAGTGGTTTCTTCCAGAGGACAGCTGGTCAGCCCGGCTCTTTGTCACTTTCCAAAGGACTCCATTATGGAGGGGTCGTAGGTCATTCAGCGGGAGCTCCGCCATACTGGAGGGCAGATGAAGAATGAAAGGTCCCACATGAGGTGACAGCCTCTGGCTGAAGGAGAGCTGTGCTCTATAGGCTCCCATGCATCAGGATCTGGGAACTATGGGAAACAGATGTTCTATTTTTATCCTCGGAGAGGAATTCACACATGCTGTCATCTCAGGGTGGACACAGGAGACAAAGAAAGAGCCATTTCTCTCCAAGATGGGGCTTTCTGCACAATATTTGTTGAGGGATTTTGTGCCATCTCTTAAATGTTTTGACTCCGTTTCACTGCACTGTGTATCACTGCTCACTGTTCACTTGTCAAAATTGTAAAGAAAATCATCATCAATATAAACAGAAGAGGGTTTTTTATTCAAGTTGCAGTGTTCTGCGTGGACGGGTTGGTTCATTGTTTGTTGGCTCTGCAACTTGAACAAATCCACATCTGGTTCTGGCTGAGTTGATTGTGTGGTTGAAGGCTTCACATTCCTGCCAAAGATGCATCTGGGCCTTCGTCCTTCTGGAGATTCATTTCTCACAGAGCATCAGGACATGAAGTGAGCCCTTCACAGAGCTAAGAGTCCAACTGTGGTCACTCCCATTGGTTGAGATGCATGGAGATGGACTGTGATGTTGTTCCAACATCCTCCATTCCCAGATACAAACTCACAAGTGGACCTCTCCTCCGTTTAGGATGAAGAGTCCATATTTATCAGCAAATGTACCTTTCTTGTGTATTGTGTATATTTCATGGCGTGTTACACACAAAGGGCTTTGAAGACTTCACTCTTGCACTTGTTTTTACTTCCATTTTAGACAAGAACATCTTTATATGTGAAGGTTCAGAGGAAACCTTCAGTGAAGACGTTTAGCATGAAAGCAGTTCATTTTGAACCTTCATATACACTCAATAATAAATAAAACATATAAGAATAAAAACAATTAAAAATGTATTAACTCCAGCACCTTTTCCATCAGTTAGTAAAAACTAATATATTTTATACAATTTGGTACAGTATCTACTAGGGGTGCGCCAATAATATTTTTTTTAAAGTATGAGTACTAACCTCTCGCTACTTGCCAATACCGAAACATGTACTTATTAAGTGCTATGAATAATTATTTTTCAAAATGCTTTTTTTTTTGGTCTTCTAGAGCTGACAAATCACAGCAATGTGGCCTGTACATCCCCTCGCGTTCTGTGCCGCGTCAAACGCATAGTTGGTGGTTCATGGCAACGCTTAGCCTTCATGTTTGTGTCTGGAGTGTAAATTAGGAGTTGGTGCGCGGCACGTCACCATCAGCTGATACCAGGTATCGTATCGGCAGTGGGTGCTCCGGTGCTCGAGCACCCACTGAAAAGGTTGAGCAGCTGCTGGGGGGAAGCCGATCAGAAAGAAGAATCAATGAAACTGCGTCTTTAAAATGAACTAAAGATATTATATATACGACATATATATAAAAGGTCTTTTGTATTGGCCAGGAATCAAACCTCTGCATCTTGTGTGGCAGGTGAGAATTCTACCACAATAGATGAATATACATATAAAGTATACAAATATAAAAGGGGGTTTTAAGAAAATGTTTGTAAAATCCTTTATAGTGAGAATCATGTGATTCAATATGATCGCAGGCTATTCATATTATTTGGACGCCTCCCGGCAAAAAAAAAATGTCATGAAATGAAATACAAACTTATTAAATCTGATCCCTTTTCCGTCAGTCGGTGTAAACGAATATATTTTGCTTCCATGTTATTAAAAAAATGAATATCTGCCCGCTACAGATTTAAATTGTTATTCAGAATTTTAAATTCTCCATGGAAGAACCCTTGGTGCTGGATGACTGCACGGTCATCTCAGAATACAGCTTTAATAATTCATCACTCCGTCCAACTCAATTAAGATTTGCTCTTTTTTTCAGGGGATTAACTACTTGGGAATTCATAGTTAACTGAAAATAGCGTGCGGTGACTTCAAGTATCACGCTGGCAGTCTGCAGAGGAATGACACCCAACGAATTCAGCTCTGATATTGTTGAGATTCGTGTCTCTCTCTGCAGACGTGAAATCACTCATTATACAGCATTTTATTTATTTCCCAAAGGGAGGGTAGTAAACAACAGGGTGGCAGCTTGGGTGTGAGCGATTTCAGATGCAGCTACTTGTAATTCCTCGGTGTTGTGGAGATCTTTGGCAAGCAGGATGCAGCAAGCCGTACTGGGCTGTACGAGGAGAGAGGAGAGCGGCGGAGGGCTATCAGCCACTTGTCAACTTCAGTGCAAGATCTGCTTGGAAATTGCTCTCAATTGAAGATGCTATCACAGGAGAAAAGAAGAAGAGTTCCCTCTTCTTGCGTTGTTGTGGCAGCGGTTCACAATACAGATGGAGGCGCTGCGAGCCCACACAGATTGGTGCTTCTCCCCGGATTGTTACGAATAGCTCCTCTGGAGATACCACAAGGACTTTCCTTCTCTGTTTATATTAGGTTTGCCATCGGTTGTCGCCATAGCAACATCATTCTACCATGACTCGTAACTCAGATATAGTGGCTCAGTTGCATCCTTAAAACAGAGCGATGTTGCATAAATGAGCTGGTGAAAATTCAACTTTTATTTTCTTTGACGTTTACATTCACACTGCTGTTTTTGACCTCGTCAGCTGAGGTGTAATGAAATCACAGTTTAAACTGGAATGGGCACTCGGTCGAACGCATTCCATCGCCAACGCCACACTTGTCACCATGGAAACCAATGGATGACCAGGATATTTGATCCACTCCTTCCATCATTTGTCATGTTCGTTTGAATTGCTTCATGTTGTTGCAATGTTGAGGTTAAATGATGTTCTGTTGGTTCCCGTTCTTTTGTGCGACTTGAACGCACCGTTAGAGTGACTTGGCATGTGATTGGCTGAAAGCAGAGAAGGGGGGGGGGGGGGGCGGAGTTAGCAGTGTTTTAGCAGACGGCTAACGGCAGCATCAGCCCTGACGGATGGCGGACGCAGGGGCTTAAGCTTGTTGACAATGGAGTAAATATCTTACCTCCCCAGGATCTGTTCGCTCGTAAAATGTAATGGATTCATCCTTGGATGATGACAAATCATCCCTGAACCCTTCATGCAATTCGGGTTAATTGTTTTTTGTGAAAAGTTGGTAAATTACATACATACAAACCAATAAATGAATTAATACATGTGAACAAAAACATAACCTTCGCCCCAACTTTTGTTGTTAAAACGTGCTGCTCTCGCATTGAAACTGACCCACAGAGATGATTCTGGCACATAAAAGTCGTCTCATTGAGGCCGATGCCATTACGATGAGGATAAATGCTCTCAGGCCATCCCACTCTGCAAAGAGAAGGTTTATAAACTGTAAGAGGATGACGGGTTACCTACCTTTGTGATACAGAAACCACGCGAAGCTTTCAACGCTTTGGTTGCTTTCACATTTTTGGTGAATGATGTTTTCTGGTGAACTCCGGTTGGAGCAGCATTCTCCTGGAGAACCGGAACATTTGAAACCTCAGGTCAACTTTTAGTGGCGTAAATAGTTTCACCTGAATAGTCACAAAGACATGAATCAAACACATCATTATCCCACTAAAAGGTGTTATAAGCAGCTTTATTAGAGCGGTCACAACATAATAGTACTAACCCTTAGCTACTTGCCGATACCGGGTACCGATATGAGTACTTATTAAGCACGATGAAGCCTAATTTGTACTCCATGTGTAAATGGCGTGCGAAGGCGATCAGATGCCGCATGCCGTTTTGTGCCCACGTGATGACCGAAGGTTCCATATTTGTCCCTCTTCTAGCTCTGTTTTGGTCTCTACCTCCATCTGGCCTCCAAATGCCTCACTCTGTGGGAGTGTTGAGTAGAAACCCGCTCGCCCTGGGGTTCGTTTTGGGGCACTTTGATGCAGTGGGAGCCTTTTCGCCACAAGCAGCCGGCAGCAGGTGTTGAAAAGCTGATCAGAGCCGAAACAGGAAGGCTGGAGGTTGTGAATCCAAACAGTGAGCTGAAAGACGCCGTGTGCAGCTGCAGAGCCCAGTGATCCTCTCTCTCTGTAGTGATTTGTACACATTCAGAAGAATCTTTAGATACCTTCATCACTTCAGCCTCCATGGAGTCGTGGTCTGGTTGGACGGCTGTGGTGGATGATTGAGAGGCACTGACCTCTCGCTGCAGCGTCCAGCGGCTCTATCGCGCCCTCGCCGCTGAACTTTGTGTCGTTGGTTCCTCTTTGATCATCTCAGGTGGCGACCTTGTGCCTTTTGACGCTTGATCGGCTTTTATCTGATGCTGAGGAACGCTGTGAGGGCTTCCGTGTGAGCGTGCACGCTCGATCGATACGTTCGCAGATTAAAGCGTCATTATTCAGTTTACTCACCAGGCGATCCCCACTGTGGGAATCAGCTGAAGGCCGACGGCAGAACTCTTAAGCCAACTGTTCCCATTAGCATGCGTGTAAAGAGTCATTCACAAAGCAACATGCCAGTGACAGCAAGGAAAAACCCAGTGGCCTTCACTAAGCCCAGTCTGGTACAGCTCGGGATCTTTACTGGTTTTCTGGAGAGGAGTAGAAAAACATGAAGCCGAGCCCCTGATGAAACACAAGCTCTCTCTTAGGATGAGCTCAGAAGGTCCAAAGAGGCAGCAACACTGATCACATTTAAAAAGACTCATTCATTCCCGAACGGTTCTCATTTCGTTCCGTCGTAATGTCTGCATGTGGGTTCTAACATGACCGGTACTTTTACTCGTGGTGTCGGGTCATCATTTACAAACAACAATGAAAAACAACCAGCTGTTCATTCCTCTTTTTGTCTTCTTTAAAGTAGTGTCAGATATCTGCTGAGTCACTGCACTGGAGGGAGTTTCCCAATTCTGCGCTTGATAAAAACGTTTGGTTGAATCACGGTGATGTGTATGAAGCGTTACAGGCTGTCGGCTCCACTCTTAACAGCTCGCCTTGTGGATCTCCAGAAGGGTCTCCAGAACACATTTTAAAGGTCTCGGTCTTCCATATCATATTTGTCTTCTTATTAAGTTATTTTCTGAAGTTTCACAAAACGGTGAGAATGATCCACATCATAATGTCCACCTTTTTACCGTCCTTCCTGTTGGACATGTCACTGCTTGCTCTTTGTTTTTGTGGAGTTTGCACATTCTCCTTGTGCATGCGTGAGATTTCTTTGAGTACCCAGGCTTCCTCAACCCCGTCCAAAAACATGTATTTTAGGCTAATTAGTGACTCTATGTTGGCTGTAGGTCTGGGTATGAGTGTGTGTGACTGTCTGCTGGACTCCAGGGTGTAACATATCGATTCTGGCTGAAGCTGAGATGATGTGTCAAAGGATGGATTAATACCATCGATATAAAAAATGCAGATATCTGAATAGGATTTGTTTCAAAGTCAAAGTATTAAACATTTTAAAGCTTCAGCTTTATGATGATAGCAACATTTAGTTTTGAAAGGAGCAATAGGCTCTTCAGATTTTGAGCAGTTGATATGGTGCATCACCAAAAAAACTTTTTCACTGTTTTATACTTAGACATGCCATCTGCTTCTGTGCCTGCTTTTTCTTTTTTTCTTTTTTTATTTGGCTGCTGGTACTTTTGTCCCCACACACATTTTCTCTAGAAAGGATTGAATACTTAAAACTGCATACACGTTGCAGTTCTGTTGTGTAATACGTGCCACAAATCCCTCAAGAAAACATTCCAAGCACTTTAAACTCTAAAGCAGATCTCCCAGGCATATGAAGTAAAACCAATGTGACTATATCAGATGAATCCTGATGATAATGTGATTAATTCTACCTCAGGTAGTGACGGGCTCAACCTTTACCCAGAAAGGGACTAATTGAAAGTGAATGTGAGCTCCCTCTCCAGCGTGGAGCACATGGCAGTTCCCTGGGTTAATCCTGACCTCTGACCTCCACTGTGATGTAACTTCCCTTCTGTTTGTTATTTTCCGTGATGTTATATCCTGTTTCTATATTTTCCTTTGACCACAGGAAGCGCGGCCAGCCTCGCAGCATCCCCAGAGGCTTCTTCAATCAGAGCCATCTCCAGGCTCAGACTGTGCTGCAGTCACAGTGTCTCTCTTCCTCTCCCCCCCGTCTCTCCTCGTCCATACTGTTTCTCTCTCTCTCTCTCTCTCTCGCTCTGATTATTCTGCCGCTTTGTTTTTATCCAGCAGGCTTCAGCTTTGACAGTTTTTAACAAACATCCCACTTGATTTCTTTGATTGCTGAAGTGATTGTAGCAGCTCATGAGCTTGGAGATAATCCACATTTCAGAAAATAGACCTCCACCACAGAGAGCTAAATTCCCTCCATCCACCCGTCTTCTGTACGGCTTCATGCTACTTTGGGGTCTGGAGCCGATCCCAGCTGACTGGGATAAAGCACAAAAACACCCTGGAAAGGCCGCCAATCTATCTTTCACTCAGTCAATTTTTAGAGTTAAGTATTACCATGATTCTGGACTGTAAGCTGGAACGAGCCTGGGACGCACAGGAAGAACATGCAAACTCACAAGTCGCCTCAGGAACAGTCACGTGGTCCTTTTCAGGGCAAACAATCACAACTTTTCAATTTTGTCTTTCTCAATTATTGGAATTTCATTCATCTTCAACAAGATTAGACGGACATACAGAAACTAAATGCTTCTAAGCTTAAAGCTTTTCTGAATGGAAACTATGGAGGCTATATCATCTAATCTCTATTTGGAAAAGCATGCTAGAGTTGCAATTAGGAACTGAAAGTTTCAGACGTTCAGAAGTTTAAGTAGGAAGGTGAGTGGTTGGAGATTTGTTCTTGTGACCAACAGGTTGTAGATTTGATCTGTTCTATGCGGCCATGATGGTCAGAGTTGTCGTGTAAACGCGGTCTGATACTTCAATAGCAGCCCGAGCAGGATGCATCGAAAAAAAATCTTTTAAAATCTCAGCAAAGCAAAGATGTCCTGAAAGTAAAAATATTCACTCCTTGTTGTTGTCAAACTTCCTCAAGAATTTTTGATTAAAACATTTGGTTAAATCATGAAAGTTAGAAGAGGAACTGAGGCAGTTCGGTCCTTGTATACTGACAACGTAGTAACTGACCTAATGTAATAAAACCGCAAAATATGTTTTAACAACCCTGATTGAGTGTTATGAATATAGTTATGACAACTATCCTATACACATACCTGTTTTTGACCAGCAAACTCCACAAAACCTCCAAAAATATATTTTATTTCAAAGAAATAGTGTCATTTATGTTTTATCACATTATTTGTCTGCAGTTGTTATATACTTTAAAAAAGTTTTTTAATGCTATTCCAGTCATGTAATAACTTATGAGATTAGAAAATTCCAGAGGAAGTTATGTGTGCTTGCGTCTCCTCTGATCTCCTTACCTCTCCTCCATGGGGTGCCTCTCCCATCCGATTTGTATAGGAGGTTTTTTTTTTTTTTTTTTTTTTTGGAAAACGGTTTGCTGAATCGTGAACAAAACTCGGAGCAACCTATTCCAACCTATTCCAACCTATTCCAACCTATTCCAACCTATTCCACGTGTTTTGATGTGCTCTTTGTGTTCGTGCTCCCAACGATGTGGGACTAGCAACACGGCAAATAAAATAGCAGGAAAAAAACAAAAAAAACATTTAAATGACTGCTTAGGATGGTAATCGTTGCACCTTGCCTCTGAGGCACGCACTAGAATATTGACAAATTGTTATTACAACAATGGCTTAAATATCTCGTCAAAGTATTGACGAGTTATCACATTATTGGATTTGTCACATTAAAAAAAGCTCAAATGATTACATTACACAAATATTACATTATTGGCCATTATTGGTTGTTACATGCCTTAGGGGGTTTTATTTTCTTTTATTTTCATTTTTCATTACGTTTGCATTCAGTTGTGTACAAACTGTTTGGTGTATTTCCCTCCTGTTAAATAGCTGGCTGTCATCTGCACCTAGTCACCACAAACACCAGTTAGTCCTCATTCTCTGTATGTTTAAATCCTCACAATGTTCAAACCGAGCGGAGGTGTTTGTAGGCGTGACAGAATGACGTGAGAATCAGCTGTACATGTCTCAGCAACCGATCTCTGTCCGTCCAGCCACGTTCCAGAGAGGCAGACCTCCATCCTGTTTCCCCCTGTGGGGACTCTTGAGTTAGTCATCCAACCAATTAAAGCAGGTCCAATGATCCCGTGCCAGGCAGACGGAGAGCTCCCACCAGGGCGGCCCAGACGAGGAGCCAAACAAATTAGAAACGAGCTCAGAGGTCCAGATCCGGCTCCCTATTGTGTCGGAGAACGCGAGGTTCCACACGGGGGACCGATTCTCACAACGGTGACCAAAATATCTGAATCAGCTGCGGCTCCGTCCAATCACCCCCCACACCACCCCACCCCACCCTCCCCTGGGTCTTTGGTTACTTTCATATCTGATGCTCGACAGAAAAAAACTCCACAGTTAAATAGTACTAATAGTAGTTTAATACCTTCGGAGATCTGCGCCGCGCAGCTTCAGGGATTAAATTACACAACCGTTTAAGTTGATTATGAAATTGACTGGAGGAAGCGTGTCATCTTGTGCCCCCTCTGCTGCACTCTTCTTCGCCCGAATCAATAGACACTATGTGTGGTTGCCTCCTCCTCCTCCTCTTCTTCTTCTTCCTCCCCGTATCAGGTCTGTTGCCATAGCAACCTAAGGAGGCCATTTAAAAGTATAAGGGCTGGAAATAACGACCGTGGGCTCACCATGCTAACCAGCTAGCAGCGGTAATCCGCGTGACAGGACTGCATAATGGTGTGTGTGTGTGTGTGTGTGTGTGTGTGTGTGTGTGTGTGTGTGTGTGTGTGTGTGTGTGTGTGTGTGTGTGTGTGTGTGTGTGTGTGTGTGTGTGTGTGTGTGTGTGTGTGTGTGTGTGTGTGTGTGGTTCAGTGATAGTTTTAAAGGGAACAGCTCCCTCAGCTTCATTCCTAGAAGAGCAGCGGAGAAAATATGGAGGCAGATCCTGTAAAAGTTGGCTTTGGTCCAAGTAGTACAAACTCATCCAGCCCCTGTGTTTTCAGGTCAGCTACTGCCTGGCAGTCTGCCAGTGCCAGTCTGTGTTTTCCCACCTCTCTTCACGGGGCCACAGCACCGTCAGGAAGTTGAGAGGGGGAGAGGTTTTGTCTTTGCAACTTCCCGAGACTTTCAGGTCTGATGTATCGCTGCCAACGCGTTCAGATATTTCCTTTTCCACCGAGGAGCAGGTACATCAGTGCCTGATTATCTCATTCAAACAGTCTGATGAACTACACTTGCCGTGTAAAACGCAAAGCTTTTCTGAATAGAAAACGTACAAAACGCTGCGATTTCACTTGAAATGTTGTTGAAGGCTTCAGCGTTTAAACTTCTGCTTGAATCGCTGACACAGATGCGTGTCTGCTCTGGCCCTGCGGCACGTAGGAAGATGCCGCCGTCATCCATTCATCAGCATTTTCTTTCTCATTTTAATGGCTATTTTTGTCTCCGCCTCTGCCTCACCTCTCCTCTTGTTCCTTCTGTCCATTGTTGTGGGGGCTCGAGCTGCTGGCAGCTTCACACAAATATATATAATGAAAAGAGGGGGAAAAAAATCAAGTGTACAGATGTTTCTAAAGAAAAAGAAAACTCCCCCTCCTCTCTCTCTGGGAAACTTTCTCCCTCTTTGAGTTTCTTTCTTTGGAGTTTCCTCGCTTGCCTTTTCCTTTCACTCTGGTTCCTTTGTGCGAGCACATCGCAGCCTCTTTCTGCGGTCAACTCTCACTGCATTAATATTCAAGGGTCTTATCCCAAAGCTTCTAGTTTTTGATCGAAGATTTAACAAATTCTCCTCCACTTAGCCATCCGCTGTGTTGGCTTTTAACATTGTTATGATGTGGAGACACGAGTAAACAAAATAAAAAGCAGGACAGATTATTTGGTATAACCTCAGAAAGCAAGTGCTCCCAAACTTCTTTAGTTTTCTTCTTTCACACTTGATGAAAACCTTGGTCAACTCTACCTGTGCTGCTTCTATGTGTGCGTTTGCTTCCAGAGCATTGATTCAACAGATGTGTGTGTGTGCAGGACAGTCACAGTTAGAGCCCAGCTGGGCCGGAGTGAAAAGAAATGTGCTCTTAAAACGCAACTCGGGCCAGGAATACGAAGAGTTAAGTTGTATATCACGTCTGTGCCTGTGCACCGAGGGGCCTCTTCTTCAGTACAGCCACCACAGAGACCCTCCTGCTATAAACCTGCAGCCTGCTGGTGCTCAAGTTACTCCACAAAGAGCAAGCATGGGTCATACAGCATTAAAACAAAAAAGTATAGCAGGGCTACCAGTGGGCCAGGAAAGAGATTCAGCACTTAAGCTTTTTTATGAATGTTAAATAGATGGATTTAGGCTGATTGTGGCTATTTAAAAACTAAGATCTTCCAAATTCATCATCAAAATGAAACAGAAGCGGTCAGGTTTGCTGGAGTCTCCTCAAACATGCTGTTTGTTTGGGTTGAGGCACAATAAATGCCTGATGAGGTGATTAAAAAGTGAGAAACCTGTAGTTGTTGATATTATGCGGCGTCTCGTGGTTAAGGTCTACCAAGTAACTAAACGAGCTCTTTGTAAGGATTTAGGAGAACACGCAGAGAAACTTGTGGAAGAACTGATCCTCAATAGTGTCTGATTATATCTGATTACATCTCTTCATTTCTACTGGCAGCTGCAATTTAGAAACATTTCATCTTGACTTTTATCAATCTGCTGAACAAACTACAACCTCTTGGATCGATCCGCCCTCCTCAATCTCCTCCAAACAAACTATTGTGTCCTTTCACCCAACATGCTGCTTTTGTGCATCTTTGTTTCTGCAGCTTGGATGATGTGCAAGTGTGGTTGTTTTTTATGGATTCTCCTATAACAATATCAGTTTAAAGTCTTTTTTATCTCTATGAATAGGCAGCTTGTAATGGAAGTTGGTAAACAGTGAAAATCTGGACTTCTCGTTTGCATGCTCATAAAGCTTCATGCTCTACATGTCAACTGTTGCCTTCAAAAGATTCAGTCCCTCAACAAGTAGACCTGACTGGAGCTCGTCCATCGCTTCATTCCCTCAGTTCACTGGGGTGTTTACACTTCCACCCCCACATTGTAAATTCTACACGTATCCTTTTACCAGGCTTTTCCACCCGGAGATTCCTTCTCGGCAGGAATCTGGTGCAGCTGGGCTTTAAGCCCCCTGCACCCCCTGAGCAGCTGCAGCCGCCGCCGCCGCCGTGGCTTTAGTGGAAACGGAGCGGAGCTCGGTCTGAATGGATGCTTTGGATGAGTCGTGCTTTTATTACTTTAATCTGTAATCCTGGGTGCCGTAGATTTCTGGAGGGGCTGACCTGCATACATGAAGCCGCAGACATCGCATGTATGCTGCAAACAGCTGCTGGGACTGTTTAACCCCTTTATGGCCAGAATGCCTGATTTATAGCAGAAAATATTCCTTTTTTTTTTTGCAAAATAACTTGGCCGGGACGGAGGAGGTCACGTCACACTTGTGAGACATGCTGGTTCAGTTTAAGAGCACAATATTTCTCTGCTTTCTGGCATTTTCGAGATGTCATAGATAGCCTGCGAGTTCCGCTTATCAGACGCGTGCATGCCAAATGTAAATCATGTATTAGAACGCATCATCCCTGACCGTATACATGGCAGATGTTGGATACATGCATCCATGAATTATAAGAACGTAACAACACTGTCAGATTTTCCAAAGCTCCTTTGGTGAAAGATAAGAAGTTCTTATTGCTCTATAAGCAGAATGTGCTGCTTTCAATGAACAATAAATACATGATCTCAGCTGGTGGTTATTTGCTGCTCGCCTCATATCCCTGCACCCACACATCCACGCATACACCTACACCTACACACACCCACGCACCCACACCCACACACACTCTGCACAGTCACTGATTCGGTTTGATTCAACGCTGTGTGTGTGTGTGTGTGTGTGTGTGTGTGTGTGTGTGTGTGTGTGTGTGTGTGTGTGTGTGTGTGTGTGTGTGTGTGTGTGTGTGTGTGTGTGTGTGTGTGTGTGTGTGTGTGTGTGTGTGTGTGTGTGTGTGTGTGTGTGTGTGTGCACCGATGCGTCTGCAGCTCACTCAGCCATAAAGCTCATCAATGGGTTTTGAAAATGTTTTTTTCTTCCCCGGCGTTGCCATGGTAACTGCAGTGAAATTTCTTCATAAGAGAGAGCCGGTCATGTGTAGGTTGAAATTAAAGCGAGTATGGAAATAAGGCGCATGCAAAGTGCAGGAGAAGGCCGTGCACTTTATGAATGATCGGGAGGGGGAGGGGGATCGGAGGGGAGAGCTCTGTTGAGAGGGAGAGGTGGTGTTCAGGAGGGCAGGTATGGAGAAAGCAAGGTGTGTGTGAAATGTTGACACAAAGATAATAAAGCTCCTCACAGTGGGAGACATGTACGGTGCCTTTGTGCGCTCCTCCGGCCCTCGCTCGCCGCTATCAGCGTGCGGCAGCCGCCTCATAAATATATATTCATACATCCTTTCATCCTGAAGAGGCCTGGTGTTTTACATACACACAGTGGAAGTGACTGGAAGGTGTCTGCCCGGGAACTAGTAAGCGTGGCTTTGTGTGTGAAGTGGTTTGGTTGTGAGGAAATGAAGCTGAATCACAGGCCCGGGACCAGTTGGACCCTGGATCACTCTGTTCGTTTTTGAGCGATGATCCAATCGTCAGGAGTGAGAAAGGAGGCGAGCTGGATCTTTGTTGTGCTGGTGGCTACAAGAGAAGGAATGTGAGACGAGAGGCAGGATCGTCCACATGAGCCAGATCAACTGCAACAGGAGGCATTTTCAGATTTAAAGGGCTTTTCTGTAGTTTGGTTGATTTTTAAGAACCTTTCCAGTTCTCAAAACTCAGTCTGACCTTTTGCACCTTCTACTCTTTTTCACGTACTTTCAGTATTGTCAATCAGGCCTCATGTCAGTACTGTGATACCTCCGCATCGGGACATGAAGAGAAATCACTGTCATAAAATGATCACGGCAGTCACAATGACGCAAATACAAACAGTTGTAGTCTTCCCTCCTCGCTTAGCATCCTCCAGAGATCTGTTTCCATTCCACTAAATTCCTGTTTCCTGGAGAAGCAGCACTTTGTTAACCCTGGACTAACTCAGTCTTCCTAACTGCAACATAAAGTTATCTCGTATGTTGTGGTTGTGATGAGCTTCACCAAATTATCAGTATGTTGTTTATCTCAGATGTTTCGTCGCTGCTTCGTCTCGTTCTCGTCATAAGTTCATGATTCTTTCAAGAAACACTCACGTCCAGATTATAGAGCATCTTCCTCCCTCTAAATGATGTACCTTCCCCTGAGCGTGTCAGCGTGTCGTCTATCAACCGTACTAACGTGAAAACCTCCTCCAGAGAGCTCACGAGCCTCGGCTCCAACCACTGCTGAACTGTCCGCTCCCTGTGCAGCGAAGCACTCCTCCACTTCATCACCTGACCATGTTTGTAAAAGAAATAAAGATGAAGACTTGCTTTACCTAGTCCCACCAGGAGAGTCAGAAGAAGAAGAGTTCTGAGGCCAATTTTCTCACAGCTGAATTCCTCTGTGTACCTTCCCTCTTGAAACTCTCCAAGCTTTTATTTTTTCCGAGCTGCTTTCTTGCGTTCAGATTAATGAAACAAAAAACGTCACGCAAAACACCTAATATGTATATTAACTTGAATTCACATGCATGTGTACATTTTACTTTCCTAAATATATTGTCAACTTTTTTAGTACTTCAAAAATGCATAAAATGTATTCATCAAGAAAGATTGATAACATTCACAAGCACATTGTATTCCTGTATAACCTTTGGGAATAGTTTATCAGAAGTAATGAGACGGTATCAAAAAGTCTTAAAAAGTACAATTGTGTGCATTGGAATCCTTAATAACTTGTTAAAATGACCAGACATACATGTATAAAAAATATTGAAAAAATAATATTCATCAGCTTACGCATACTGTACTATAATATTTGTATTTGCAGCACAGAAAACTTTTGCTTGACAGCTAGATGACAATCTTTTATTATCTTGGGAGGGGGGGGGCGGGACAAATAGTTCTTTTGCACATGCGGGAGTCGATGGACAATAACAAGGTTTCCTCCAGAGTGTCTGTCAGTCCATGTTCTCCTGGGACTCGGTAGTTTTGTAGTCCACATTCACCGAGGTCCAACATGAGAACTACATCGTTTTCTGCATTTCTGCCATTTTTGTGGAAACGGACATCGTCTTCAAAACATCGCTGTGTAAACAAGAGACTTTGCTGAAACGAAAATGCAAAAATGATGCATTTTCACTGGAGTCGTGGCGTAAACGAGGCCGAAGGCAGGTTTACCAGAGGAGGAAACTGATGCACACAGCTTCTACATGCAGAGATCTTCTTGGGTACCTTTTATTACCTCGATGAGGTTCACTCCGCCTGTGTTTTTCTCAGCAATATCAAAACATTCCACCCCCATGCCAACTGCCAAAAAGCAGAGCTCTCCAGCTCTTCCCGACATCCTGAGCAGCACAGAAGCACCCTGCAGCCTCGAGATGCACAGGAACCGTCCCAGTGCCTACTCACTTTAATGTCAGCTGCTGTCAATCTCCTACTTACATTATACACATCCTCACATCCTCTTCTCTTGTTCACACATTAACGCACACTTTCTGAAGCTACTTTCTTGCCTGATAAGTCGAGATTCAAAAAGTCAGTGCAAGATAACCTCCACAAACTCCACACACAGAGGTGAGAATCCTAACACATACAGAGAAGCAGATGGATAAAAAAATAAATAAAACTCATGTCATCACACCAGTGGGTTGTCAGCGGCGCCCCGGGTTGGCTGAGCATGTCATCGGGACGCCGGGAGCAGCAGAGCGGCTCCGCGGCTGCAGGCGTGTGCGTGGGGAGTGCGAGCGCAGGCTGGGAATAGGGTATCATAACAGGTGACGGGGCCCAGCAGGTCAGTAATTACAGCCCTGACAGGGTCCGGGTGAAAGTCTGGATTCCATTTGTCGGCAGGCTGCAGCGGAGCCACCTCCAGGTCCGCCGGAGCAGAGCCTTCAAGACCAGTCCGACCACCGAACGGCGTTAACAGTTTTCAACCAAACCCTCAATCATCCATCGCACCTGCTATTATGTAACACGCAGAAAACACCACATCAACATCCCCCGTCAGCTTCTTTCACTTCAGCTTCAAGGCTTCTTAAGTTTTTCTGCTCTTGTTCGAAAAGCATTCCGACTGAATGAAGAGCAAATAAACAGGCTGCGGCGTGGAAATGTGGCTAAAACCTCCTGAAAGTAACATTTTATCTTCAAAATGAAGCAAAGCACTTGCAGAAGCTCCCGCCTCGTTTCCTTTTGGTGACTTCTGTGCTTTTTTTTTTTTTTTTTTTTTAACCACATTAGCAGCAAGGCTCAGGAAAAGTTTGTGGATATAAACTTTATTCATGATCAAAAACATGAAAACTACTTGATGTGGATGTTTTTACCAGCAGGAGGAAGTTTCTTTAGCAGTATGTTTTGAATATTAGATGGACTCGTCACTGTAAAAACTAATCTGGGATGTGGTGCTGGTATATCTACCCATGCTAGCTTGGTTCCAATATAGGTTTGTGCCACAAGGTGGTGTATTGAGTCACTCAGAACGGCAGAAGTTGTTGGAGTTTACATTATACGCAGGTTTACATCATTTTCCCTTTGGATCCATTCAAAATACAGATCAAACAAGTGTGTCTCAACATCGCCACCTAATGTACAATTTAATGACTTCAGTTCTGGATAGAGCTCCTTTAAGGACTACTTGTCATTATTGACTCATCAATCCAGTAGACAATGACAGAAGAACTCTTTACATCTTTGTTAAAGGATTCTATTTAAGAATAGTTAAACATTATTTATGGAGATAAACTGCAACAACTGTAACTGACATAATTAAGCTTATTTTGTAATTTAATTTGTCTCAAGAAATTCAAATTGTTTCAGCTGCTGCATCCCTCCTAAAACTCTTTGTTCTAACTATTCTATCTATTCCATTTTATGCTTCAGGAACATCTTTCTGATTAATACTGTTTTTCTTTTCCTCCAGCGTGTCTTGTAGCTAGATAATGTGCAGCCTGTTAAATGTTCCCTTTTAGCTCCGTGTTTTCTTCTCATCCCACATATTCATTATGTCACTGTTTATACGTGAAGCTCAGCAAGCGTAAGCAAACTATACTGTGTAATACAAGCAAAAAGAGAAAATACGATGCCCTGCCAAAAATGTCTTCTTCTACTTATATAAGACAGCAGCTCCTCTTCTGTATGCTTTATTCCCGTCCAGGAGCCAGAACCTTTCTCACCTCCATGTTTGCTGAAGAGAAGTAAAAACAGTGTCTGGATGGTTATTACACTGTGATTTAGAGCTCAGGTTTTTCCATCAGTGGATAATTCAGCTCCGTGATAAGTCATCACTTGTCAAATATCCTCGGCTGAACCGTGACTCGACTGGAGCTGCTGCTCGGAAGTCGTCACCTGCTTTCTTCTCTGGTCTCCCGTCGACCAGGCACTGTGAATGACCCGCTCACACGGATGTGAAGAAGAAACTTTCTGCGCTTGATTCCATTTCCTATGGTCGGCTACAATGCTGTTATATCCAGGGTGGCTGCGAGGACACTCTGACTCATTTCCTGAGAATTTTTTTTTTTCTTTTTCTTTTTTTTTTTTGCGGTGAAGGCGGAGGCAGAGCTCTGATCGTGTCACACACAGCTGAATACATACTGTACACAAACACGTAATCTTTTAAACGCATCAATTCTAAATCCCCCTGTTAGGGAAGCCACTGCATATGCTGCAGCTTTGGCTATTTCAGTTGTATTTTAATTGCACAAAGCTTTAGGATAAATGCTGCATTTTGAGCTTGTACTACATGTACCACTCAGCCTTGTGCGCTGAGAGGCCGCTCGGTGAGCGAAATGAGAACACAATCTCACTATAGCCACAAGCAGGCACTTCCTGTTTATGTCACCAGAAGCAAAGATAAAAAACAGACTCTTCCACTCTGTCACTTTTCCCTTCTTCACTGCTTCAAAACAATAGGACAACACAAAAAAAATGAATGCAGGCAAATTAATACAGGCAATAAAGTTCAACAGCTGATCGTAGGTCTCCAGACTAAAAATCTTAAATTGTATTTATCCGACATGTAATCGTTAAAAAGATGTCCGTTTACACAGAAATGTCAGAAACCTGAAAATGGTGTAGGTAGCATGTTGGGACACAAGTGGGTGCTGTTGGTTGTTTTGTAAGGAAAATTTGCACACATACACTGTAAACATTAACAACAGTGAGCACACAGACATTCGTATGGACAGACGAAAAAGTTGGGTTGTTGTTAGGATGACTCTCAACTATAAAACTACCAAGTCTCAGGAGAATATAAACTGGGAGTCATGACACTCTGGAGGCAAACATTGTTCTTATTGTCCATCTACTGAGCATGTGCAGAAGAACTATTGACTACGTGGTGCGCAGTACTCCAGCGTTTCAGAAAAAAGGCATTTTTCTCCATTTCCATGGAGGTGGAGACGGGACATTGTCTAAAATGGACTTCACTTATATAACGCTGTTCAACTGTGTGAGCAGTCCCAAAGCGCTTTATATCGTTTATCACATTCACCCATTCACACACACATTCACACACCAATAGAGGCTGTAGTCATGCACGGCGCTGTGAATCCATTGGGAGCGGTTTAAAGTTAAGCTCAAGGACACTTGGGCATTTGGACAGGTGGAGGACAGGTGGAGAAACCGTTGTCATGTAAACAAAGCCTTAAAAAGATTTCTTGGTACTGAACCCTGAAGGTTCATGATAACTACCTTCAAAGTTGCAGTATCCTCATGCTGTGGTTCTGCTTTGTGCCTCTTATTCTGAAGGTGCACAACTAATTGAAGGAACAATGATTCTAAAAGAGTTTTGAGTAATTTCTGAGAGAGATGTGATTTCCAGTGTGAGGTGAAGCTCTTGGCTATTTGAGCAGGACAACAA
Source organism: Lipophrys pholis (assembly GCF_963383615.2). Lineage (NCBI taxonomy): Eukaryota > Metazoa > Chordata > Actinopteri > Blenniiformes > Blenniidae > Lipophrys > Lipophrys pholis. The sequence continues at coordinate 5,990,455 of NC_137639.1, read as the reverse complement.
GACAAATCTACTAGAAATACACTGTTTTAATGTGACCTTACATAAATCCTACTGCAAACCTTCAGAAAGAGCTGAAATGTGCCGTTTCAGACAGAAATCCTGCACTTTTGAATGCGCCACAGTCAGAAGCTACACGCGGGCAGGTGCAAGAAGCTTCAGGACGTCTTCTTCATATGGATTTTAATGGCTTTTGAAACAAACATCCACTTTATTCCTTGAGATAATCTAAGATTTTATGATTGCAGCCACCAAGTTCTCAGCTCAAAGTTGGCAATCATTCAACAAGACAAGCAAGCAAACGGTCACTTTTATGGGCTCTGCTGCTTTTACTCTCTACAAGTCAGACACTGTTCCTTTATTCTCGCTTAGATGCGTGAAGATAATGAGCCATCATAGCTCCTATTTGGAGTAAATGGTATATTTCCCACTTTCCGCAGGCGTTTAAATGGACTTCAAACAGGGATTATAAAGCTTTATCCGGTTCATAAAGGTCAGCCCGACGAGCAGTGATCCGCCTGTTCCAGGAAGAGGAAAAAGAAATTGTTCCTCGAGAGGTTATGAATCTGAATGATGTTTGTCGAGCGGCTGGGCTTAGATATCATTTGACTGCACCACCTTTTCCTATCAGCACATCTAATCCTGGTTTAACATGTGTGGGGAGATTTTATAGAGTAATTAAAGTCAGGTCTGGCATATGGCGCTGTGTGTACTCTGAGCACGCAGGGCACTTTTCCATGGAAAGTTCCATTAGTTTGTAAAAAGGGAGGGATCTTTAGTCATGATGGATTTAAAGTGGCGCTGCTTACATTTTTGGTTTCATACCTCAGCAAAGCCTCTTGAGGACACAACAACTGGGTCATGGACTGTTTTATCTGACGAGTCCACAGATTCACCTGCAGTAGTACATCGATATAAGGCTGCACAGGTTTATCGCTATAGGAATATCAACATATTAAACTTGTGTCCGCCTGAACTGCAGTAAGTTGTTTTTCACTCATGCGCACCATGTCATCATATTTGGCCAATTAGATGGGCTCGTACTGCCCTTGAAAGCCACCCAATAAGTAGGTTTAAATGGGATAAGTAAGGATAACTTGGGATAAGTTAGGGGAAGAAGAAACGAAGATATTAACATCATCTACATAAATGTTTAGATTTATTGGAGATCAGATATCAACAGGTTCAATTGATATTGTGCAGCAATGATGACCAAATGAGTGGGACTGTCTTCAAACAAGAGAAGAAATCCTTTTAGGAAAACATTTTTTTTGATTGGACGCTTACAGATGGATTAGTATTTAGATGTTTTATTGATTCTAGAGGAAAATATACAGAGTTTGAGCACGGAGTACTCGTACTCGTAAAAGATCCCCGATACAACCTGGCGAGTATTTTGTGACATCATCCGTCAGTAGCAGGTAGACACGAGAGGAAGAGTGATATCAGCGATTTGCGGATTCTTTGATATTAATGAGAAGGTCAAACGTAACTCAGACTGTAAATGATGTTTGCTTGGTGCTTTGGTGGCCAGATTGGAGCTTCTTGTGGGCCGCTTTTGGCCCAAGGGCCTGATGTTTGACACCCCTACTCGATGGTGAAAGCCGTGAGTGTTTCTGTGTGGAGTTTGCGTGTTATCTCTGTCTATGTGCATAATCCGGTTTCCCCCTGAGGTCCAGAACAATGTGGTTGAGGTTCAATCTCCTGCAGGCCTGAATGTGAGCCTTTGACTTGTCTGTGTACAAAAGCCTCCGTCCCTTTTCAGGTATGATTGACTCCAGCCGTGGATAAAGTGATGTAGGAGATGAATAAATGTCTGTACACAGTACGTTTTAATCTGCTTTGAACATCAGGGAACCATTAGAACCATTACTAATATCAGAAACAATCTGAGTTTCTTTTAAAGTCTTTATGAGCCGATCCCTCAAACATGAAGTAATTACATTGTGGCTAAAGGTTGACGGTCACTGCAACCTTCTTGTGTTCTTCTTTATCATATCTGTGAAATGAGGCAATGTTTTTGTAATTCCCCACACGTGTTCACTTGATCTCATGGATTAATTATGGAGCAGCTGGTGGTCAAAGGTAAAGGTCACTGTGACGGACCTTTCATTACATTCCTGAACAGTTTTCAGTGCACATCGGAGTTTCAGTATGGATGTTTCTAAGTATTAAAAGGATGACTTTTGCAGTTGGGAAGCATCAATTTGTCACCTGAACCAGATTCATACTGTAGTTATACATCAGACTGCCCCTGGCATTGACCTGTTGATGTGTGATTCACTGCAGAGCCATAAACATGCAGTGTTCAGTACTTTGGTTTCTGCGAAAAACCAAGTAGATATTTGGATTTTGGAATTTCAAACATTTTAGCATTTCTTTTCCAGTTCATCCACATGGAACTGTCTCTGCAAGTCATCTCTCGATGTTGGTCTCTTCCTAACGTCAGTCGTTCTTCCCTCTCTGTTCCTCAGCTGTGAGCAGAGTGATCAACAGGCCCAACAGACATGGGGAAGCAGAACAGCAAGCTCCGTCCGGAGATGATGCAGGACCTCCTGGAGAGCACCGACTTCACCGAGCACGAGATCCAGGAGTGGTACAAGGGCTTCCTGAGGGACTGCCCCAGCGGGAACCTCTCCATGGAGGAGTTCAAGAAGATCTACGGCAACTTCTTCCCTTACGGAGACGCGTCCAAGTTCGCCGAGCACGTCTTCCGCACCTTCGACGCCAACGGAGACGGAACGATAGACTTCCGGGAGTTCATAATCGCGCTGAGCGTGACGTCGCGTGGCAAGCTGGAGCAGAAGCTGAAGTGGGCCTTCAGCATGTACGACCTGGACGGGAACGGGTACATCAGCAAAGCTGAGATGCTGGAGATCGTACAGGTGAGAACATGGGATGTAGCAACAAACATGTAGCATATGTGCATTTAGCGTGTATAGCACGTAGCAACACCAGCGTTGCTACATGCTATACACGATTAAAGCATGACTGATACACTCATCACCAGTGAACTGGAGCGTGTGGCGTGTGGCGGCAGACGGCGACCTCTCCCGTCTACAGTTTGCATAGTACAGTGTGTAGATAGACACTACGCACTGCGCTATGTGTACTCTAGATGCAGTAATATACCTTCAGGGCTGTTGGAGCTGTTCGACGCAGAGGATGTGCAGAGGTGGTTCCCGGCATGGCCTTTGCCTATTGCATATGGAGTATAGATTAAGCTTAATGACATTTAATAAATACTCGTATTGGTACTCAGTACCAGCTCGGAACTAAAAGTCGGCATTCCTACTTGTACTGCTCTTTGAAAGAAGTGATATCAGAGCATCCCCAGAAATTGCTTATATAATTACAGTGTGTTCCCCAGAGAAACCAAGAGGAAAAACAGGCTGACATTTCAAGAACAGCGGGACAAACAATTGAGTAGGAAGATGTTCTGTCTTCTCTTCACAGAATTCCGAAAAGATTCGTCATTTAAGTGTTCTTTCACTGCCGGCTGTGTGCTTAAAAGATACCTTCAGATTGATTAGAAAAACTCCCAGTCCAGCCGCAGTTAGTAGCTTTGGAAAGAGTCCAGGATTCATTAACTCAACTCCTTCCTCGGTGGGGCTTATGGAGAAAGGAAGAGGCTCAGTTAGTTTGTTCCATCTGCTGTGCACCTTTTACAGGAGCAAACTGAGCTCCAGCTTAGCCTAATCCGTGTCTGTTCGACTCTCCCACTGTGTGCCGTATGTGCTCGTCTGTTGGCTTGTAGTTTGCGCACACAAACATGACAGGACAAGACATAATACAGACATTTTATCGAGCGCCATACTTTGTAAAGCCTCCTTTGGCGTCTGGAGCTGCCAAAAACAGCCGTGTGCTGGACGGATGAGGAAAGACGTCTCTCGCACTAAATCCCAGATGGTGTTCAAATAACCTGTTGTTTTCCGTTAGGTAATGAAGGCAAACGGCAGCCGAAATGCCCGGCGGACGAGGCAGAACCAGCCAAAACAAAATGAGAATGGAAAA